>NC_134687.1:624146331-624308831 GCF_050947455.1 Rhinoderma darwinii
GAGCCGGGACATAATTATACCCACCCGCTGGCTCTCAGAACCTGAGGAGTGGGGCTTTAAGCGAAAATAGAGCCTACAACTCTCCCGAAAGGAGAGAAAAGTCTTCCGGTCCCCTGAGAACCGGTCAGGCAACTTGAGGTGTGGTTCAAGAGGTGAGGTGAGGGGCACTAACATGGTAGCATCAGGCTGGTTGACCCTCTGAGCCAGGGCCTGGACCTGTAGGGAGAGACCCTGCATTTGCTGAGCCAGGGTCTCAAGGGGGTCCATAGTAGTGTCAGGGACAGGGTAGAGTAGGTATATGGGCTTTTGAATATGTAATGATGGGGGTAGGGAAACAGACAAGTGAGCCCTAATCTACCCGCCACTCAGTCCCTGCCTACTTGCAACGACCCGCCCTAGGCGACAGTGTACAACTGGGCGACGGTCCCTACACTCAATAAGTGCACGACAGACAAACAGACAAGGGAACACAGAACCTAAGGGAAAAGGGGCAGTTGCCCACGGCAACACCGTGAGCAACAAGAGTAGTGAACGAGCCGAGTCAAACCAGGAGAGTAAGAGGTGCAAGACACAGAGCAGGAGAGTAGTGAACAAGCCGAGTCAAACCAGGAGAGCACGAGGTACCAAACGCAGAGCAGGGGAGTAGTCAGCAAGCCAGGGTCAATACGAAGCAGGGACAAATAGTTCAAGAAGCTGCAGCAGGGCCAGGAAACCAAGAGAGAAGAATCACAAGCAAGGAGGAACAGGAAAGGCAGGTATAAATAGACAGAGGGCGGGAGCTAGCTCCATCTGGCCGGGCTGTGATAGGCTCTCCCACTCCTAAGCCTGCCATCCTGAGTGGTGGAAGAAGGAGTCAGTCTCACAGACATAGAAGCAGGTGCAGACTGATTACCTATGGGCGTAGATACAGAAGCTGTGCCTGGCAGATCCTTTACAGGTATAATTCGTTTTTGTGTAGTCCTTGAGTAGTAGAGTAACAGGAGTGGAGTACCATGTGTAGTAACGGGTGACTTCCCATCTATACGGATGTAGCCATCTTTATCTTCACTGTGATAACTTGCTGCAGTGTGATATCACAGAACAAAAGCCATTGAATAAGTCAAGATAAAGAATCTTGCCACTGTGTATTTAATGTGTTAAAAGTCAAGATAAAGATGACTACATCTGTATGTCATGTTAGGCCTTCTACTGGGCTGTCTTTGGGTGTTAGACACCATGCCTCATCTATTATATAACACATAGGAAGGCACAATGGACAGCATGAGTTCTTCAGTCTTCAAATCTACATTAATTCACCAGGTTCCAGATTTGCAGTCACGTGCATTTTGGGTAACCAATATAGAATCAAAAACTTATTTAGTAACCATTCCTTGCTTAAAAGGTTTTCTCTGCCCCCCAAAATAACCAAATTGGTAACAAAATAAAATGGCTCAACTGGTATATCCCCTGCCACTACTCCTCTGCCACTCTGGTGTTCCCGCCGGTATTCCTGCTGTTCTGCAGTCATGATATGTTGACCACACACACGTGACCGATATAGCCTATAGACCGCTATATAGTGGTGATGCAGTGGTCACGTGCGGGTAGTCGGCACATCATCACTGAAAGACAGCCAGTAAACACAGACGGGACCACCGGAGCGGTGGCGCTGAAGAGCTGGGGGATATACCACGTCAGTAATGTTTATTTTGTTATTTGTTCACATTCCCAGCCTTGGGGGGACTCGGAAAACTCCCTTAAAGTGTAATTCCATTTTTAATAAAAATGTTATGGTTAATAAATGTATACAAAGTTGAATTACTATGCAAATTCTTTGCTTTACTGTTTTAACGGGAACATGCTGGAGGTAAGTATGTGGGAGAGGTGCTGCTACAGCTACTGTAGGGAGGTAATAGGCACTGCTGTGACTACTGGAGGAAGGGAGAAGTCACTGCTGTGACTACTGGAGGAAGGGAGGAAGCACTGCTGTGACTACTGGCAAAATGTTGAGGGGTGCTTTGACTGATGTGGGAATGGAGGTACTGCTATAGCTACTGGAGAAGTGGTAAAGGCACTGCTGTGACTACTAGGGGAAAAGAGGAGAAGGCACTGCTAAGGCACTGCTGTAGCTGCAAGGGGAAATCAATGATGTAACTACTGAGGGAATGGCGGCAATATTAATACTATTGAATTCTGCATGCAGGGAAGAGAAAACTACGGGCTGCTGGAAGATATTGAAGGTGACACTTTCCTCTTATAAGATATATTACAGAGTTTCATATATTCACATGTACTATTGATTTATACAAGCAATATTATAAGGCTAAGTGCACTTTAACTGCTTTGCATATATAGTTTTTCCCTTTATTCAATGAAATCCTGCACTTTTATGACAAGTTCTCCTCCAGGGCAATCATTCAATCATTCTTAAAGATCCCGGTCCAACTTTTGCTATGTAAGAAATATTCTCTGACTCCAGTATGGAACTGTATACAAGTAACCCAATATCCATCTATCCTGAGCATCTCTCTTCTGGAAACCACAATGTTAAATCTTCCAATGACAATTACCAGTATGATACTGGGGGCTGCAAAGAACCTTTGCGATTAATTTGGTGTAAGCTATGCCCTTATAATGAGACAACCTTGAGCCTATGACCTCCACTTCTCTGTAATAAAAAAGGTTCTGACTTGTTGTGTGCTCCTCTACAGAGTGACACCTTAATAAGAGTGATCCTATTTCCAACCTTGTGAGTAATGGTTAACAGAACAGATTAGTTGAGGTCATATTATTAAGTGCACTGTGAAGCTTTCTAACCATGCTGGCAACAATACAATTGCTTATTTCCATTATATAATAATGTCGTAACCACAATCTTCATTCTACGACATGGGGACCTACTATCTGGAAATCCTCTCTGAGAAGTAGAGTTAAAGAGAACCTCCCACCTCCTGGCATGTAATGGGCAGGGCTGCACAAAGCCTGGGGCACTTTAATTTTTTTTTTACCCTCCTGTGTTATTTAGATATTGGTGCAGTTATATTTGGCGCCTGATATTTAAATAACCCCCTGAGCTGTCAATGGGGCGTGTACTGGCACATATAATAATACATACTGCACACACAAATAATGCTGCCATTTACTGTACAATAATACTACATATACTGTATATACAAATACCACCATATCCTGTAGACATTAATAATACCACCATATACCATAAACATATATAGTCATATATTTACTGTACACACACATATAAACACACCACAAAATGAAGGGAATGGCATGGGCTTGGGGAGAGGGGAAGAAACGGCAGTCAGGGGTGCAGTGCAGGGGGAGCATTACAAGTATAGAGCCGTCAGCGGTACTAAAAAAGCCAGCCGACTCTACAGAAGGCCAGGGGCTGGTGGCAGGGCCTCTATTCTAAGCGGAGAAAGCAGCTATGTCTTCCTCTGAATAACTCTACTGCACAGTCAGTGTATACAGGACCTAATTAGAAGTAAGTGGGGGTAGGGCCAACCAGAGAATCCCTGGTTCCCCGATGAGCCAGTCTGAAGCTGTCACCATCGTATTCAGGGATATCAATTGTACTTAAAGAGGCTCTGTCACCAGATTTTGCAACCCCTATCTCCTATTGCAGCAGATCGGCGCTGCAATGTAGATAAGAGTAAAGTTTTTTGTTTTTTTTAAACAAGCATTTTTGGCCAAGTTATGACCATTTTTATATTTATGTAAATGAGGCTTGCAAAAGTACAACTGGGCGTGTTTAAAGTTAAAGTACAACTGGGCGTGTATTATGTGTGTTACATCGGGGCCTTTTTACTTCTTTTACTAGCTGGGCGTTGAGAAGAGAAGTATCATCCACTTCTCTTCACAACGCGCAGCTTCTGGCAGTGCAGACACACAGCGTGTTCTCGAGAGATCACGCTGTGACGTCACTCACTTCCTGTCCCAGGTCCTGCATCGTGTCGGACGAGCGAGGACACATCGGCACCAGAGGCTACAGTTGATTCTGCAGCAGCATCAGCGTTTGCAGGTAAGTCGATGTAGCTACTTACCTGCAAACGCTGATGCTGCTGCAGAATCAACTGTAGCCTCTGGTGCCGATGTGTCCTCGCTCGTCCGACACGATGCAGGACCTGTGAGTGACGTCACAGCGTGATCTCTCGAGAACACGCTGTGTCTGTGCACTGCCAGAAGCTGGGCGTTGTGAAGAGAAGTGGATGATACTTTTCTTCTCAACGCCCAGCTAGTAAAAGAAGTAAACACGCCCAGATGTAACACACACAATACACGCCCAGTTGTACTTTTACTTTAAACACGCCCAGTTGTACTTTAGAAAGCCTCATTTACATAAATATAAAAATGGCCATAACTTGGCCAAAAATGCTCGTTTTAAAAAAACAAAAAACGTTACTCTTATCTATATTGCAGCGCCGATCTGCTGCAATAAGAGATAGGGGTTGCAAAATCTGGTGACAGAGCCTCTTTAAATTCCTGTACTGTCTATAAAATTAAGGGTGGAGGGGAATTTTGTCATCTCCACCTTAGATACCAACTAGCTGTTAAACCCCAGACAGGTTCACTGCTTCCCCAAGAAATTTAATGTGAATATAACTCCTTGCATTGTAGGAATTATGTTTAGTTGCTTCTTAGGTCTCAGAGCCGTGTGCATGGAGGGAGTACAGCAGCACACAGAATCCCTATTATTCCCTACTATGGAGCCATATGTGCTCTGTTTGCCACCATATGGTTCCCTATTACAGAGATATTCTCCCCTAGGAACAATATTTACAGGGGCTCTGGATTTCCAGCCTCTATTTCTCCCCCCTCATCGTTCATGAAGGCCAACGGCCACCTATCTCAATCTCCATCCACAATGGAACCCGCCAGGGCTGTCCACTCTCCCCTTTAATATTTATCTTATGTCTTGAAACATTTCTTTGCCATGTCAGACAAAACCCGGATATAGTTGGAATTACAATTAAATCCACGAGATTGCGGCATATCCGGATGAACTCCTGTTCTTTATCTCTCATTCACACGTTTGGGTCCCTAACTTGCTGGCTGAACTCAAATCCTATACTGCCTCATTTCAAAATTAGCTTCCAAAAATCGGAGGTGATTAATATCTTCCTTTTTAAGCCTTTCCCATACAATTATCACGTTTACTCTTCACTACCCTCTTTTCGCTACTAACCAAATTAATTTGGTTTCAAAAACTGGCGCCTATTGCTCACTCCACTCTCTCATGTTGAAAGACTCTGGTGGCCTGGGTCTCCTAGATCTTCACCTTTACTATTAGGTGGCGCTTCTAGCCTGAATAATTGACTGGTGTAGACATAGCCCATTTAAATCTGGGGTTGCCTTAGTGCAGGAATTCATATCCTTTCCCATTTCTATAGCACCATGGATGTTGGACCAGACCACACTTACTATGTGCTCCCAGTCCATCATTGGTACCACGTTACTCATGGCATTATTTTTATTTATGCGCCCTACCATCCCCCCATTTACCTCGTGGTTTTATCCTATATTCGAAAACCCCACCTTCCTGGCGGGTAGAGAACTGCGCCCTTTTCGCACCTGGCACAGAGCAAACAAGGCACAAATGCTTCACGTTTTAGCAGATAAAACCTGGAAGACGATATTACATCTTGGTGTTACCACAGAACCATGCCCACTGCCCTTCTGTCAGACATCTGAACATCGGCATTTCCTCCTATCCTTGCCCTTCTCTTCCACCCACACTGACTCCTTCACAGGTTTTGAAACATATGCTCCACGACTGTTTTTTTTACAGCCTACTTTTCTCTCCTTCAGAGAACTCACACCTGTCCTATCTGACCAATTGGATGAGGGACCTAAGCATACTGCTAATCATCATACATGATGACGAGATGGTACAGAGTCCCCTCCAAACTACATAGTCTTTTTTCGTCCTCTACTATTTTCTGCAGATGCGGACCTCATGTGGGAACTATTTTACAAGTTTTATGGGAGTGTCATAAACTGGCCGAATTTTGGGAAACTCTTTGGATTATCTTGAAATTCACCGATTATGCTCTTCCGAAGAATACCGATTTCTTCCTTCTCCATCTGTGCGACATCCATATATCCTCCTACAAGAAGTCGCCACCTGATTAATGCAGCTCGTTCTTGCATACCGTCCCTTTCGAAGCATTGTAAACCCATCTACAATGTACCTTTGGTTTCAGAAAATTCAGGAGGTAAAATCAGTGAAGGATGTTACGGCTTTTTAATCATGACAAATTTCTCCGCTCTTGGCATTACTGGTTGAGCTTTCAGAACTCCCAAGAAGAAGTAATACGTAATACGCTTGTATGCATGAGGTTTTGTTATAATTGGTTATAGAAAGCAGGATGACATTTAATAGGGTCGCCATCACAGCCACCACTTATTACAGACCCAGTTTATTTATCTTTGGTTTTACATAGGACTGCTGGTAAACCTAATGCATTATCTTAGCTCAGAAAGTTCTCATGGTGCAGGAGCAATTCACTCCCTATAGAGTTAAGGCCCATGCTCACAGCTGTTCTGGACCCATTCTGTTCTCTGTTTTATACGGAGGCACGCAGAGTTTTTTCACATATATCATATGAAATCTGTAAGGAAAAAATCATGGTGTGCTTTTCTACATATGGTATTAAAGATATTCTCCCTTATATTGAGTACGTCTGGAGAAAAAAATGCAGAGCGTCTCATAGGAAAGCATATGGCGTAAAACTACTGCTACCAGCATGACCAGAACAATGGTAAGAATAAGCTGGGAGTTGCAGTTTCACAAAAAAAAAAAATCATACCATCAAAATTTGTTATATGTGAGATAGAATGAAACCACTATTTTTTATTGATACAGATTCCTTCAAGAAGGTTGCACTACACAAAAGTCTTTTTGTTTTTGTTCTCATGAACCCGAATTTCCTGTTACTTATTTACTCTAAATTCCTCATAGGGAAGAATATAGTTCCTTTATAGACGAACGCCTAAAGCTTCATAATACAGACCGGTAGGGATTCTATGCGGGGTCCTTGCAGGCAACTTTGTACATGGTCGCTTAAAGGAATAGGCTGAGACTGAGCTGCAATACCAGTCACAACCCAGTGACAAGGGCGGCGCTGTTTGTGGGGAAAAAAAGCAGATCTGTTTTTTATCATCTCAACCTACCTGACATATTCAGCTCTGCTACACTATATTCTGACTATCCGAGTAATGTAATTTCTTACTAATGGTTGATAGGAGCAAAGCTGCACCCAATGTTCAGGGTCAGTGCATAGAAGATTTAATTTTGTTGAAGATTGTTATTAAAATCAGAAAGGTGAAAGGGGACAAGCAATGTCCCAACCAGGTCATAACTTATAGGACAGAATAATGCAGATAGTATGATAGGGAAACAGAATAATTAACATTATTGATATGGACTGATTTAACAAGATTGAAAGTACAAATCCATCTACCATAGAGAAAGGCTGGGGGTGCTATGGGGCTCTTGGAGGGAGGGGGTCCAGTCTGTGTTGTTTCATCCTGTCTGTTACTATGCAGGACCCTCTCCAGAACAAGAAACTGTCTTGGAGGGGAAGAAAAAAAACCCACCAGGCCCTTCTGTCTTGGGTAGCAAACCATAATGTGAGACCCATTTTCATCCTTGCTATTGGACCCCTCCCATTCGTGAAACATTTTTAATACAATTTGATCTGCCTAGGAACGCCCACAAAACTTTGCAGAAATACCCACTTTGGACACGTATGCATAACTCCACCCTTTTTTAGATCAATTTCACGAGACAATCTCATGAGAAACGGTTACAGTTGGGTGGTATGTTTGTACGCCACTGCTTGAGACGTAGTAGGTGTTCATTTAGATCTAGTCCGTAATACTTATATAATAGGATTCCATTATCCACCAAGTAAACTATCATCTACATATCTGTATTTTTGGTCGCAGATCGCTAATCACAGGTGAGTTTTCCAGCATAAAGTTCAATCTAAGTCACGTGACTACAATTTTTTTGGGGTGTCTTTTATATATTGCACATCCTATATTGCATGCAACCAAATGGCACCCGACAGCAAGTCACAGACAATTCGCCCACATTTTTTTTTTCACAACTTGTATTCGACTTGATGTAGCACAATGTTGACGCATGTAGCTCTAGACGAAAATATGTTTTTCATAGACAAAAATGTACACATACTGTATATATATTTGTTTCAGGAGTCTGGTCAAGTTGTGCAACAACCACTTTAGGGCATGTGCACACAGCCCGGATATGCTGCGTAAAAGCACACAGCGTATCTGCCCCAGGCGCTGCAGGGAATTACGGCCGAAAAACCGCACTAAATTTTTGTGTGGTTTCTCGGCTGTAATGTCCACTGTGGAAAACTGCACATAAAAAAACAGTTTGATGCTTACCTAGCCATGGCGACGCGTCCTTCTTCCATCCTGCAGCCCGGCTTCCTGGGATAACGTTTCATCCCATGTGACCGCTGAAGTCTGTGATTTGCTGCAGCGGTCACATGTAATGAAACGTCATTCCAAGAGGCCGGCCTAGACGAAGAAACACAGAATTCTGGGTAAGTATACGGTTCTTTTTTTTTCTGAGTTGCGTTTTTCTGCGGCAGAATCGCTGCTTTTCCCCTGCAAAAAAAGCAACATCTGCCATTTCTTGTGAGTTTTACCTCGCCATTAAATTCAATAGGGAAAACCCGCAACAAATAAGCAGTGATTACCAAAATACAATTGACATGCTTAATAAACACACCGCTGGTCAATTTCTGAGCATTTATTTCCGCTTATCATTTTTGCAGCGTGTTGATGAGATTTGTTCAAATTTCATCCACTTTGCTGCTACTGTGTTATGCTGCGGATTTTCAGCAATGAATTATGATGCAAAATATCCACAGCATTTACGTTACACGTGAACTTACCCTTAGAGTTGTAATGCTGGACACTCAGCTTTCCTAAGATATAACTAAGAAGAAACTTGACCTGAGACAACCAGAGGTTCATAATCTTACAAAATTTGTTATATTGGTCAAAAAAATTTGGAACACAGAAATATAAAGCAAGTGTAAGCAACGGAGCTATTTTAGGTTGTGAACTCTACCTCTGGGCCTCGTCCTTGTTCCAGGCTCTTGGCACCTATCCGAATCACCTTGTGGAGAATGTTGTAGGCCCACAGACATATAGCCGCTGGGCCTGAGACTGGGAGGCATTTAAGGGGTTAACGTAGGTGCTAGCAAGGCTAGGGGACGGCTTAAATTTATTCTATGTTTCAGTGGCTAATAGACTAAAGGGACCTTTAGGTTGACTGTCTGAGGTGGGGATGGGCGGTCTTACCCCCTCCCCATTGGTGCTTATAAGGCAAGATCGGGAATGTCTGATCCTCTTTCAGCCGTTACTTGTTGAGAGACATTTTGCATGAGTTACACTTACCTGTTCCCAACAATGAACCGGAAAGAGCTTGAGGACATTATCAGTCTCCGCCTCCAGGATGAGGGTTCCGTCTGGCTACAGTCTCTCCTCAACGAGACTGAAGCGCTGGCACCCTCCCAGCCCACTACCCTCCCTGCACGGCGGTCGGCCCGTCACACCATGCCGCTAGTGCGTATTTCCCCATCTGCAGCGGTGAAGGCCCGCTCCGTGTTCCGTCCTCTCTGTCGCAGCTTTTGTGGTCGGCGGCGGTCGGGGGCAATGATGATTTTATCCCTCCTTCTCTCGGCATAACATCTCCCACTGGCCAGGGTCTGGTGAGACCACGCCAAGCGGCCGCGACTAGCACTGCCATGCACACCACCACACACGTGGCCTTCACCGCTGCCACCACTGTGGACTTACCAAGGGGGGTTTCCCTTCCCCCAGCATTTAGGGGCGCAGATGCTGGGAATACCGCTGTGGTCGGGCAACTGCAATTCCACCCCCACACTGCATCCACTAGAGACTTGCATGATACCTCCCCTCCCCAGCTAAAGGATGGGGGCGAATTTTCACTAGGGGACAGTAGAGAGGATTTTTTCTACTGCGAGCAGGAAGAGCCTCTGGTGAGGCCTACGCCTCTCTCCATTTCTACTGCCCCGCTAGTTATACCGGCAGGTTTGGGCACTGCTTACGTACTGGCAAAAAACATTGAGCGATCCCGTTCTGTCATCTTGAGCGAGAACAGTCGTGCAGGTCGCTCCCGCTCTAGGTGCTCCTTCAGCTGCATCTTCTCACCGTTCAAGTCGGCATCGTTCTAGACACAGGAGATCACCTTCCTCTTCTCGATCCAGGTAAGTGAGCTCACGCACTGGTTCGTCTCACCGTGGCAGTCCACACAGCAGCCACGACAGACGACGCCGTAGACGTCGTTCGGCAAGACCCGTCATTACAGAGGTCCCAGTGGTAGCGGCTGTGCAAGTACCTCCTGCACCGTCCTCTACGGCCATGGTTCCAGTATCGTCGTCCGGACATGGTGAGTCTGACTGCCTTGGGGCATGGGCTTTGGGGATTGCTTCTGACTGAGATATTTTAACTGCAATGCGATCCCTGTTGGGGGGCACCCAGCTGGTTCCGGTCGGGCCGGAAATGCAGGCCGAGGCCGGGAGAACCCTGGTGGGTGCCTCCACTTCCACAGCTACTCCTTCTTTGCCCACCTTCAGGAAACTTACTTTTGTGGTATATCTCCAATCGGCACTCACCTATCTGGTGACAGCAGGGACAAAATAGCGAGGAATGATTACGTTGATATTTGGTCCTTGGTGTAAGTGGGTTCGGCAACGGTCGACAAGGAGCGTCATTTTGAAAGAGGGATTCCTACTAATCCGAAGGTAGCAAAAACTTTCAATAACTAGCTTCAGGCCTTTGCGGTTTTGGGTTGTGTGGTGTCTCAGAAATTCCCTGACTGGCCTTTTCAACTTTTTGTTTATTTAGACACCGTTTTTAGTGCGTACAAGACCCATGGGGGTTCAGCTTGGTGACGGTACTACGAGGAGTTCTGCAGGCGCATGTCGCTGGATGGGACACAAAAGCGACAGATGTATGGTTGCGTCTTATAATGTCGCAACGGCCCTTTCAACCAACAGCCCCCTCCCCAACTGCATTCGGCAGTCCTTCCGTCAGGCGCCCCGCTAGTAGATTAACCGGTTTGTGCTGGCTTTTTAATGAGGACCATTGCAAATTCTATGGGTCATGCAAATTTAAGCACGAATGCTGTGCTTGTGGGGGGGTCCCACTCCGCCATCCGTTTCAACTGTCGAATTGCCGCTGCGCCCCGTCCTAATAGTTTGGGTGGAATCGAGGACACCGGTGCGGTGTCCTAGAGATGTTAACCTGATTAGACCAGTACCCCAAGATGGAAGAAGCCGCACTACTTGGAACTGTTTTTTCTTTTGGGTTTATTATCCCTTTTGTTTATAACCCCTCACCCTCATTCTCAGGTAATTTAAAATCAGCCAAGGAATTTCCATCGGTAGTTGAAGAAAAGCTGAGGGAGGAATTGGAGTTGGGCCGTATGTCCAGCCCCATCTCAGATTTACTGATACCCAATTTGCGCGTTTCCCCCCTAGGGGTTGTTCCCAAGAAAGAGCTGGAAAAGTTTTCTTTAATCCACCACCTGTCTTATTCTAAGGGTAGTTCAGTCAACGACGGTATCGGAAAAGATTTGGCAGTCGTTTTTGTATGCATCCTTTGACAAGGCCGTCGATTTAGTTTGCCGGGCAGGCCTGCCGAGTGCTTATTGTTAAATCGGATCTCGAGTCGGCTTTCCGTTTATTGCTTGTCCACTCCGACTGCTTCCACCTACTTGGTTGCCAGTTTGATGGCCAATTTTATTATGACATGTGCCTTCCCATGGGATGTTCCATTTCCTGTTTTTACTTTTAAGTTTTTAGTTCTTTTCTCTAAAGTTTTTTAAGAGAAAAAAAATGTTTTTTCATTGAGGTCACACTATTTGGATGATTTTCTTTTTGTCGGCCCCTCTTCCTCTACCCGATGCCAGTTCCTTCTTGAGTCGTTCCGTCAGTTAGCCCTTTGTTTTGGAGTCGCCCTTTCCGCTGAAAAAAACTGAGGGCCGCACGATGGTGTTATATTTCCTGGGCATTGAAATCGATTTTGTCTACATGCTCTTCCGTTTGCCGACTGACAAAGTGTTAAAACTAAGATCATTTCTATCGATGGCAATAGCAGCCCAAAAATTTCAGCTCCGCCAGGTTCAATCGTTGCTGGGTTTGCTAGTATTCGCCGGTAGAGTCATGCCTATGGGTCACATCTTTTTTGTGTCGCTTGTCCCTAGCTACCACAGGTATTCGATGCCACTCACACTACATACGTTCTTCGATCCGACCTTCAGGTGTGGCTTACATTCGTTGCTGATTACAATGGGCGTACATGTTGGAGGACCCCGATGGTTTCCAACCAAGGAATGCAGCTTTTTATGGATGCGGCTGCAGCGCTGGTTTCAGAGCAGTACTTGGTTCCGCGTGTTGTGCGGCCCCTTGGCCGGACACATGGCGGTGGTGGTGCAGTAACTTAATGCTACTGGAATTATTCCCTATTATAGTTGCAATTGAGTTGTGGGGGGATAGGATGTCTAATTCATCAGTAGTGTTTTGGTATGATAACTCCAGTGTTTTGCATGCTGTTAACCATCTAACTTCCTCATCAGTGCCGGTGGTTGTCTTAATTAGATGACTGGTGTTGAGATGCCTCCAACGCAACATCCAGTTCACTTTGCCCACAGGTGGATGTGGAAGGGACCAGATGCCCGGATTTGTTATGGCAGATGCTGGATCTCAGTTGGTCTCCCTCGTGTGGTCCCCCCTTGCCCCGTCCACCTGGGCGGCCTACGGTAAGGCATGGAATGAATGGCTGGAAGTGGTGGGTGATCATGTGATTGGACCCAAGGAACATCCTTGCCTGTCATATGTTCTAGAGTACTTGTCGCGCCTGCTGGTGCATAGCGTTTCCTGTTTGTGTGCCCAGCGTCATCTCGCGGCTCTGGCCTTTTTCTTTAAGTTGTGCAGCTGGCCAGACGTCACAAAATCCTTTTTCATACTGCAGGCTTTAAAAGGGTGGAAGACAGGGAATTAGCGGTTAGAAGGGAATCGAGGCGACCCATTTCTATTCCTGTCCTCCTTGACTTGTTGCATGTCCTCCCGAAAGTTTGTTCTTCCCCCTTCGAAGTTTCCCTATTTACTGCGGCCTTTGTCTTGGCCTTATTTTGGAGCTTTGCACATTTCCGAATTATTACCCATGAGCGCATCTCGCCCCGGCGGTTTGTTTGCTGATGACATCACTTTGGCTAGCTCGGGTGTCCGTTTTCGTATACGTAGATCAAAAACAAATGTATTTGGTAGGGGTTGTTGGGTTTCGTTGCGGCCCGGGCTGTCATGCCAAGTAGACGGTATCCCAATACCTCCGCTTTAGTTTATTAGGAACCCAATTCTTGTCACATGTAGATGGAAAACCGTTTACTAGATTTCAGTTCTCAGCGGTTTTCAAATCGGCTTTAGCCCGTGCTGGTTTACCACCCAAGGACTTCGTAACCCATTCCCTCAGCATAGGAGTGGCTACTACCACCAGCGGTTTAGGTTTATACCCCGACGAGGTTCGTCATATTGGGAGCTGGTGTTCTGATTGCTTCGCTGGATATATTTGCCCTGATTTGGTGTTGTATTCATTTTCTTTTGTTTTCAGCTTCACGTCCCCCCGATGTGGCTCCTAGGCCACTCGTTTGTTTTTTGGGCTGATCACAGAGCAGCCATATGTCCAGGAGGCCTCTCGCTGGGTGTGATGGGGGCCGAGGTTTACTGGCAGGGTCTCCTGGGGGCTTCGATGGTTAGAGGCTTTGCCCGAGGTTGTCGCGATTAGCAGACATTGCGTGATACCGACTGTTCTGGTGATCCATGTTGGCGGTAACTAATTATGGTTGGTTCGTTTGGGGGAGTTGATTGCTTTAATCCAGTCAGATTTGGACAGATTTACATCCTTTTTCCCTGAGCTAGTCCTGGTCTGGTCGGAAGTAATACCCCGGGCAGTGTGGCAAGGGGCCCGTGATGGGAAAGCCATCGAGAGGGGTAGACGCCTCTTAAACACTAGAGTGTCTAGGTACGTCAGAGCCAGGGATGGAATGGTCTTCAGGCATAGGCAGCTGGAGGATGATAACAGGTGGCTGTTACTACAGGATGGGGTGCACCTAAATGATATAGGGCTGGACATATTTTTGTCAGGTTTACAGGATGGCATTGAGCAGGCCCTTTTTCTGTTGACCGGTGGTCGTGGGAAAGGAGGAGCGTGCAGTTGAGGATGCACCCCCTCCTCGTTGTGGTGTTGAAAAAGGTCTGACCAACAAGCCCTTCCATCAGCGGGCTGGCATTCGGGTAAAAGATATATGTAAAATCTTTATTTACAGTTACGATGTTGGTAAACAATAAATAAAAGCTGTGGCCGACCCTCGTGTAAACCCACGTTTAAAATTATTAAAACAAGCCTCGTCTACATTTTTATTCATGTTTATTTAGTTTGCACCCTAGCCCAAAGATTACAAGGGAATATGTTTTTGTATACACACAGTCTAAGATGTCTTAAAACAGTGGCAGTTGGAAGCCTTCACCCGGCTGGGCACATGGACCATCATCAGCATCTATACGGCACTGTTTACACAGGACATGTCTACATTGATCTGAATAAACACAATTGTTCAAATATTTACCAGCAAACATAACGCTTTGAGAAACATCTCAGTCCAGTAAGACAACTTGTCTTTCCCTAAGACGTGACAAGAATGCTGCCTAATTGTATTGTCCTTGTACAGTCTGAGTATTTACTCTTAATTATTACATATACATATTTAATGGCTGATTATTGAACGATCGATGACAGCTTCCATCACCGTTATTACTACACATGTTCATTACATTATTCTTAAAGGGGTATACACATATATTCTATCTTGATAGGTGCCCGGTATCCTGCTCTCAGCCGCTGCTCTCCTGCTTCAGGACTGGCTCCTGGCCCCTTAAAGAGAAAGTGCGCACCAATTGCCTCTAATCTAAGCCAATTCAATGGCCCCCAGACTTTATTAGGATCCTTCCCACAGCGCTCGGTGCCTAAACAAGAAGTTCCATTAGGTTCCTATAGTCTGCTAAGGTGTTTGTTACTGTTTAGTCTGTTATGGACCCGGCTTGTGAATTTGACTACGCCTTCCTGTCTGCCTCCCATCCTGACCTCAGCCTGTCTACCATTTATGACTGAATTCCACCCGCCTCGACCCGTGTCTGACTACAATTCCTGCTTGCTGCCTTTGCACCACGTCCTGGTGTCTTCTGTATATCCAAGCACCAGCCATTGCTACCAGGGGTAAAGTCCATTATTCCTTTTGGGGTTAAAGGTGAAGAATGCACAATTCCTTAGACTCTGCTTCTTTGTTTAGCCCTAAGCCATATCCATTAGTGACCCAGTGGTACACTGCTCCTGTACCCTTCTGGGACTCTCACCTATCGGGAAAAAGCCACTGTCCCTATAGAATGCGCACAGCCTTCTCCATTGAAGTCTATGGGTGTTAAGTAAAGTGCTCCTCATATGTTGGACTGTTCCATTCACATTTTGTCAGCTGTTCCGACCGGATTGTCAGCAGAATTTTCAGACAGCTCTAAAGTGACTCTCCACGTTTTTATAATCATGTAATTTTTTGGTCCAAAATGCTGTGCTAATTCATTTTTTAATATATCTTTATAGCGGTCAGATCTCTGTTTTTCTGATACAGAGCTCCCCTGCCTAGCTATAGAGTTACATAATAGCATTCTGTCTGCCTGCAGCCACCACTAGAGGGAGCTAACTGCGTACAGTGTTATTAATGTATAAACAGTATGCAGTAAGCTCATAAGCTCCCCCTAGTGTTGACTGCAGGCATACAGAATTGTATCATAATAATTATATATAATACAGAACAAGGAGCTTTCTTGCATTACTGAACTAGCCAATATCAGCAAACAAGATTACATTAAGGTATATACATGAGTGCAGACTCAGCTAAGTGGAGCAGCCCCCAGTGGGGTCCGCTGTGATCAGAAGTACTATGGGTGGAGACATTGTAAGGCAAGGAGGAAGTGTAGGGTAGATGGAGGGGAACGAGTGATATAGTTTATTAGGTACTGTGGTAGGTTTACTTGAAGAGATGGGTTTTTAGAGCTCTCTTAAAGGGAATGTGTTGCCAGCAAAACATGATTTTTTTTTTTTTGTTAAACAATTAGTGTATAGGTGATTAAACATTGTTCTAATTTTTTTATTTTTTTTCACGAGTCAGGAAATATTATAAATTGGATTCAATTGGATTCTAATTTATAATATTTCCCATTGCTGGTCACTAGATGGAGCCATTCCCAAAATTGCAGCATTGCATGTGGTAAAGCAACCACATTGCTTTATGCTGCAAAATTGGGTAAAAAGCCCTCGCTCTAGTGAGCTCTCAGCATCCCCCCCTCCTTTATCCTGGCTAGTGCCGGGATAAACGAGGGGATTGAACGGTCTAACCTCCTACACTGTGTGTCGCCATTTTTTGAGCTAACACACAGTGTAGTAGGTTTACATACAGTAGTAAACACACACAAACACGAACATACATAGAAATCTCTTACCTGCTCCTGCCGCCGCGGCTCCCTCCGGCCCGTCCGCTCCGTCTGCTGCCGCTGGTCCAAGTGCACAAGTCCGGAAGCCGCGACCGGAAGTAGTAATCTTACTGTCCGGCCGCGACTTCCGGTCCACAGGAAAATGGCGCCGGACGGCGCGCATTTCAAATTGGACTGTGTGGGAGCGGCGCATGCGCCGTTCCCACACAGACGGCGTACATTGAAGTGGATGGGACGGGCCCCGTTCGCAGTCCCTATGGGACTGGAGGTGCCGTATTCCATGTCTGTATGTGTCGTTAATCGACACATACAGAAATGGAAAAAAAAATGGCAGCCCCCATAGGGAAGAAAAAGTGTAAAAATAGAAAAAGTAACACACAAACACACAAATTAATCCAAACGTTTTTAATAAAGCACTAACATCTTTAACATATTAAAAAAAAAATTGTGGTGACACTGTTCCTTTAAAGCTTTGTATACTGCTGGATAGCCTTATGGAACGGGGGAGAGCATTCCAAAGGAGAGTAGCAGCACGGGAGAAGTCTTGGAGGGGGTTAACACAGATGAAGATAGCAATCAATCCTGAATTTAATATAACACCTAAGACATGAAGTACAGGAGTAATAATAGTGTTGTTGACAGAAATTGAAAATGTGTGTTGGTTGCAGGTAGGAAAATTAGTCGCTGTGTATAGTCTAAGCTTAAGACAGAGGGACGACATAATGGAGGAAACAGACAGAGGGAGACCGATGTGTTCTGTGTAAGTGAAGGAGGGAAGTCAGAAGTAGAGTTGAGTTATCACCCATGGTCAATATATTTGGAACCTTGATGCAGTTCAGAAAAGCTCTAGACTCCAACCTCTTCCTCCAGAACTAAGTCGTATGCCTTTACTTTGTGTCGAGGAGGAAAGTGAGAACCACTTTGGTTCCAACAAAATGGCACCTATAGTAGTTGTTAGTTTTTAGCTCCCGGGCCATTGACCTGAGGCGCAACCAACACTGCAGCAGAGAAGATGTAACTCAAGGTCCTGGGTCCCAATGTAGAATCTGTAACAGGGCCACCCCCCCCCACTATGTGCCAATTATAATACTGGTGTCTCCTTAGGCACCGAGGCCCGGTTGTGACTGTTATCTCTGCTATAGCTATGACAGAGGCGTAGCTAGGTTCTCCAGCACCCGGGGCAAAGATTCAGTATGGCGCCCCCCCCCCCCAACCTCTTTCCCGACATCTCCTTCCCCCTCGCCGTGTTTGTTTTCTCTACCAATCGACATGTCATTTCTTTTTATGTAACGCAAGCATAAAAACATTTGTGCATTTTACAAGCAATATGGTTCTATACACAACACAAGAACCAAGCTCAGTACATATATACAGCACCAGCACAAATACAGCTCAATTTAGTGCAACCCCTGCCGTATAGGTGTGTACGGCGTAAAACTACAGCTCCCAGCATGGCCCGAACAATGGTAAGGATATGCTGGGAGATGTATTTTCACAAAAAATAAATCATATTATAATCACACCACCCATCATCTCGCTGCAGATCATACAGTGACTACATTACTGATTAGAGGCAGAATAAACATTTACATTAAGTGACTCACCGGTGACGTCTCAGATTCTAGTTCTTTTTCTCCATCCGGTCCAGACCTCTATGACGACTTCTCCCGGTCACAGCCCTTTTCTGCAGTTTGCCGCTCACATGTCTTCAGCTTCTCACTTTACCAACATTTCTGCACTTATAAATAAATATAAAGTTATCATTATACCACACACTACGCCCCTAAATATAATAGCGCCATACACTACACCTCTAATTATAATAGCACCATACACCGTGTCACACACACACACACACACACACACACACACACACACACACACACACACACACACACACACACACACTGTGCCCCCTGTAGATAATGCCCTCATATAGCCCACCCCTGTATATAGTGTCCCACAAATAACTCCCCCTATAGTGCTCTACAGATAGCCCACCTCTGTATATAGTGCTCTACAGATAGCCCACCCCTGTATATAGCCCCCCTGTAGATATAGCCTACCCCTGTATATAGTGCTCCACATATAGTCCACCCCTGTATATAGTGTTTCACAGATAGCCCACCCCTGTATATAGCCCCCTTGTACATATAGTCCACCCCTGTATATAGTGCTCCACTAGATTATACAGGGGTGGGCTATCTGTGGAGCACTATATACAGGGGTGGACTATATGTACAAGGGGGCTATATACAGGGGTGGGCTTTCTGTGAAACACTATATACAGGGGTGGGCTTTCTGTGAAACACTATATACAGGGGTGGGCTTTCTGTGAAACACTATATACAGGGGTGGGCTATATCTACAGGGGGCTATATACTATATAGCCCCCCCTGTAGCTATAGCCCACCCCTGTATATGGTTCTCCATCGATAGCCCCCCCTGTAGATATAGCCCCCCTGTAGATATAGTCGCCCTGTATATAGCCCACCCCTGTAGATATAGCCCACCCCTGTATATGGTGCTCCATAGATAGCCTACCCCAGTATATAGCCCCCCTTTAGATATAGCCCCCCTGTAGATATAGTCCCCCTGTATATAGCCCAGCCCTGTATATGGTGCTCCATAGATAGCCCACCCCAGTATATAGCCCCCCCTGTAGATATAGCCCCCCCTGTAGATATAGCCCCCCCCTGTAGATATAGCCCCCTGTAGATATAGCCCACCCCTGTAGATATAGCCCCCCCTGTAGATATAGCCCCCCTGTAGATATAGCCCACCCCTGTAGATATAGCCCACCCCTGTAGATATAGCCCCCCCTGTAGATCTAGCCCCCATGTAGATATAGCCCCCCTGTAGATATAGCCCCCCTGTAGATATAGTCCCCCTGTATATAGCCCACCCCCTGTGGATATAGTCCCCCTGTATAAAGCCCACCCCCTGTAGATATAGTCCCCATGTATATAGCCCACCCCCTGTAGATATAGTCCCCCTGTAGATAGACACCCCCCCCCCCGTAGATAAAGCCCCCCGCGTGTAGACAAAGTGTCCCCCCCCCCCCCCGCAGATACAGCCACACTTTTATTACAATAAAAAAAATAAAAAAATAAAACTATTCAAACTCACCTTATTCCCGCTCCCACGCCGTCCGGCAGCCATGGAGACCTGCTCTCTTCTGCGCAGGTGTCCAGGGGGTTGAATGCAGCGTCTATGAAAGGCGCTGATTGGCTGGGCAGGATGACTTTCCCTGTCAGTCAGTCAGCGCCTTTCATCGACGGAAGCGTCACTGGTACAAAAGGTACCAGTCGCTTCACTCGTGGAAAGGCGCTGAATGGCCGGGCACGGAACGTGCCCGGTCATTCATTGCTTCTAATTGTACCTGTGTCCTTGCGACACAGGTACAATTATAGTGCAGGAGGAGGGGGCGCTGGCGCCCCCCTCTAAGCTGCGCCCGGGGCACATGCCCCGCCTGCCCCCCCCCCCTAGCTACGCCCCTGGCTATGAGACGGTTGACACTGAACAATATGTATTGTACTGATCATTGTATAAATATAAAAAAGGGTGGAATTGATTTCTTTTTAAATCAGGAGACATCTTCCATATATTATTGATCCTCACAATGCGCTCAATGACCTTTCCATCTTTAGATCATGCCTTGAATAATGTATCACTAAATAGCTGCTTACCACCAACTATTGGA
Source organism: Rhinoderma darwinii (assembly GCF_050947455.1). NCBI lineage: Eukaryota > Metazoa > Chordata > Amphibia > Anura > Rhinodermatidae > Rhinoderma > Rhinoderma darwinii. The sequence continues at coordinate 624,166,639 of NC_134687.1, forward strand.
TATGCATTAGTGCTGATACTCCTTATATTAGTTACATATTATATTTCTGTCCCCTGCTCCCATGTCAGCATTTTTCCTGGTAATTAGATAGATAGATAGATAGATAGATAGATAGATAGATAGATAGATAGATAGATAGATAGATAGATAGATAGATAGATAGATAGATAGATAGATAGATAGATAGATAGATAGATAGATAGATAGATAGATAGATAGATAGATAGAGATAGATGGATGGATGGATGGATGGATGGATGGATGGATGGATGGATGGATGGATGGATGGATGGATGATAGATAGATAGATAGATAGATAGATAGATAGATAGATAGATAGATAGATAGATAGATAGATAGATAGATAGATAGATAGATAGATAGATAGATAGATAGATATGAGATAGATAGATAGATAGATAGATAGATAGATAGATAGATAGATAGATAGATAGATAGATAGATAGATAGATAGATAGATAGATAGATAGATAGATAGATAGATAGATAGATATGAGATAGATAGATAGATAGATAGATAGATATGAGATAGATAGATAGATAGATAGATAGATAGATAGATAGATAGATAGATAGATAGATAGATAGATAGATAGATAGATAGATAGATAGATAGATAGATAGATAGATAGATAGATAGATATACTTAAAGTGGATTGATTTAGAAATTACATTTTTAATACTCCATTACTCCTGTTCTAGAGGACCTGCCATGTCTGTGCATTACATGGAGAACTGTGTAATGCTTTATTTGCCCTGTGATGGTGCTGCAAGGAAATTAATTTTCCCACAGATAACAGCTGATCGATGGTAGACCCACCAGCAGGGCACCCTATGAGCAGATTATTACATACTTGCCAACTCTCCCAAAATGTCTGGGAGACCCCAAGAAAAAGCGGATACCTCCCAGACTACTGGAAGAGTGAGCAAATCTTCCAGTTGACCCACATCCTGTACAAAACACTCACTTTTCTGGATTCCTGCAGTCCTCTTTACTCCCGGGGGCCTGCGTCAAAACATTGCTGCAGCGGCGCCCGGGAGTGAAGAGGACTGCTGGAACAGGGAGAGGGTCGCGAACCTTGCACAGAATATTGGATTCCTTTTTTTACAGTTTAGGGTAAGCGCTGTGGTGTCGGGGTCCAAAGTCTAAGGGCTTGTCCACACGTAACGGAATTACTGCAGAAAATGGTGCGGAATTGGCTACGTTTTTCTCAATGCTGGGAGATGGTGACATCTCTTCTGGAAAATGCAGAAATTCAGTCCACTTTCTGCAGCAGGAATTGACATGCTCCGGTCTGAAAAATATGCACCGTGTGGATGAGATTTGTTAAACTTCACCCACTTTGCTGCTACTGTATTCTGCTGTCCACAATTCCAGGCGGAAAATACGCAGCAATTCCGTTAAATGTGGACAAGCCCTAACAGGGACCACCACATGGCAGTATGGACTTAGCTCCTGGCACCTGCAGGTTGTGGCTCTCTAACTGCCCTATTGACATGGCTAGGTGGAGAAACATGACGGTATGAGGGTGTGTAATAGGATATTATTATAGTACTGAAATTAGGTTGATTTTAAGATCTTTTTTTATTACCGTATATAAAGTTTTGGTTTTCACACTGGTCAATTTGTAACAACACTGTTAAGGCCTCATGCACATAGTTGTGCCCCTAATCACGGCCCGCGATTACGGGCACAGACGGCCACTGGCGGCCGGGAACAGCCACTTGCATTTTCGGCCCGTGCTCCCATACAAAGTATGGGAGCACAGCCCGTAAAAAGAAAAAGAATGAACATGTTCCATAATTTTCGGGAACATTTCTACGGCCCGGTCCCCTTTCCACAAATATACAGGAAGGTGTGCGTGGTCAATAGAAGTGAATGGGTCTGTAATTGCGCACTGTAATTGCGGTCCACAATTATGGACGATTTTTACCGTCGTGTGCATGGGGCTTAATCATTTGTTTTTTTATAGGTTTCAAATATTACGGACAGCAGAAAAAGGCATCAACAAATCATAGGATACCGATGACAAGAAATATACCTCAATATCTCCTGAAGGTAAGTTTTTGTGTAGTAGAGCCACTGATATTTCTTAAATAAATTCTCTTGCCTTCTTCTTATTTCTTTTCCTTAAGAATGATTAATTGTTCCTCAATATACTTTTCTTCTAATATTTTCTCTTAATAATATTCCTCCAGTCCTTCCTTATATTCACTACTCTAATTTCTTTGTATATTTTTGCTTTCAAAGTAGTGATTTCTTGTAGCAAAGATCAGTACTTCGCACTCACACACTCAACTGTCACTTCTCCCTCCAACTGACATCAAGACGTTGCTTCTCTCTAACGTCCCTATGTCAGCCCCAGCGCCGTACCCCGCGCAACGCACCAATCAGTATTTGGCTGAATGATGTGATCTGGGTTCTCGTTAATCTCTGGCTTCTGCACCGTGACCAGAGACTGACTTAATCCCCGCCATTCTCTCCACCAGCGAGGTACAAAACCTAACCTATCTAAAACATTAAAGGGTAACTAAACGTTCAACAAGGTTCTGGTCTGGTCATATGCGCTATTTGGGATTTCAATGTCGTAGATGGGGTTGTGTCCTATTTAAATGGGCGCGACGTAAGGTTGAAACTTTGAGTCTGACACTTTTGAGAATATACCTGATGTTCCTTCTTTGGGAAGTATGGCAAGTATGACTTATTGTTGGGGAACTCTTCTTGCAAAAATAGATGGGCACACTATGCCACATGACAAACTCATCTATATAAACCTTATCATTGATGCATTATGCAGATCCTCCTGTAGGCCAAACAATTCATGAGTTTTTGTATGTTTTTCCTTTGTACATCTAACATAAAGTTGTGCCTTGACAGGAAGGTCTTACATTTTACCCAAATTAGCTGAAGCAGGTGCCTCTAAATTATGCAGATGTAATAAATTATTAATTCTATAGATAGGTGAATTTAATTAGGTTAATGTTTTCATTCCTCATAAATCACTAACATTAATGCCGAAGGAAAATAAATGCATCACAATCCAAAAAAAGTTATGAGAAACTTTAAAACATTGAGTCCGGTCTACGCCTAATACACATTAGTGAAGCAAAATCTGGAGCGGCCTGCACCCAGCAGGCTCTGCTACATATGTACAAACCAAAATATACATTGTAAATAGGGTCTGTTGAAGGGGCATCACCTATCCACGGGTCCAACTGCTAGGACCCCAGAGATGACTGTATAGAGAGGCAGCACACATGCTTCTCCGCCATTCTGTACAATTCCTGCCCACTGCCGAAATACAGATGGGGAGGGACTGGGGACCCCGGTTAAGTGTCTGAGGGTCCCAGCCTCATGGATAGATGATAAATGTTAACGGCTGATATACCCCAATGTTGTTTGTAGGGGCAACCTGTTGGGATATTGATTTAAAAGGGTTTTCTCATGAAGACGATCCATGTCCATATATCATATGGACATCATAGGAGGGGGTCCACCATTTGGCACCCCTCTCTATGAGCCATAACAGAGAGACACTCTGTAAGAGTCTGTGATGAGATACCCCTTTGAGCAAGGTTACTCATTAGTGTGCCCCCTACACCTGGCAGTAGTGTGCTATGCGGCCAAAACATGTATTTTCTTTGCTTCTTTTTGGTGGTCTGGCACAATACTGCTAGATTAGAGGCATCTTGATATCACAATTTGGCATATTTTATTTCACATAGGACAAGAAATAATGCCGTTTCAATATAGCTAAATGACAAACTCAGAACTACTACACTTGAAGCGTAGTTTCCTGTACACAGTACGATAGAAATAGTTCAGAATTATTGCAAAAAGTAAATTTTTCGAGTAATTTTTTGTAGTTACCATTAGGCACGCTCAGAAATATCTGGAAAGTTCTGAGCTAGTTGCAAGTTTAGTAGCTATTGAAGCGGGGAGGTATTTTATCTATTGACTTCTTGGTGCTGTCCACGGTCCTGCTTTATTTACACACTGTGCTGCGGAATATGTCAGTGCTTCAAATGTAGCAGGGCTGAGTTTATCATTTAGCTAATTGTGATGATATTACAAAATAATTAACTGAAATAAGTTTACTACCCGGTGAGAACCGAATCATCCACCCTACTATAACGCTAAATGGTGGCAAAAAATATTGTGCCGTTTTGATATTAGCAGTGAACAAAGTATACAGGGGATTCATATTATGAGTCCCCTGTATTCATAAGAAGAGAGCTCCCTCGCCTCTCCCCGTGACTTGTCACCAGTGACTGACAGCTGCCGTGTATCTTCGTGTATACATGGCAGTCATCACTGGTAAGAGAAGCCGGTGAGCGCTCCCCTTATGAATATATGGGACTTATAGGAATGAGGACATAATGGTACGGGCACAGGAGCACGAGAAATATACAGCTCACATCTCGCTGCAATGGCCGGAATCTAAGTGGCTTAATAGATTGTCAGTTTTACACTGAGTATACCAGGGCCGTTGCTAGGGTCTTAAAAGATCAGGGGCACAAGCCCCGAGACATATATTTATGGCCCCGAAAAAATAAATACCTTTTTACATACATATCGGAAGTAGCATATCTAGAAGACTAAGGCTCCTATAGCTACTCCGCTGGATAGAGATGGATGCATTGTCTCAGCAGACAGTAGCATACATGATAGGCTTAGATACATGGCCCCAGCAGACAATATCACACATGATAGGCTTAGATACATGGCCCCAGCAGATAGTATCACACATGATAGGCTTAGATACATGGTCCCAGCAGACAATATCACACATGATAGGCTTAGACACATGGCCCCAGTAGACAATATCACACATGATAGGCTTAGATACATGGCCCCAGCAGATAGTATCACACATGATAGGCTTAGATACATGGTCCCAGCAGACAATATCACACATGATAGGCTTAGACACATGGCCCCAGTAGACAATATCACACATGATAGGCTTAGATAAATGGACCCAGCAGACAGTATCACACATGATAGACTTAGATACATGACCCCAACAGACAGTATCACACATGATAGGCTTAGATACATGGCCCCAGCAGACAGTATCACACATGATAGGCTTAGATACATGGCCCCAACAGACAGTATCACACATGATAGAATTAGATACAGGGCCACAGCAATAAGTATCTGTAACGGCCGCGGTCACGAACCGCGACCTCCACTTACCTGCCTCCCGAAGATCTTCCTACCGACGTCTCCCTCCCCGGAGACGCCAGCACATGTGTCCGCTCTGTCTCGTAGTTTTCACTAGGTTCCCTTAAAGGGCCAGTGTGCGCATATGTAATTTATTAATTAACTGATTATGCTCAGATCACCTTGAACTATGAAAAGGGCCCTGCCCTTTTGATCCTTGCCTGAGCGTTGTTTGTAATTCCCATGTTAGCCTTGCAAATGTATAAGATTACTGTCTGCTGGGGCCCTGTATCTAAGCCTACTTTGTGGTAGGCTTAGATACAGGGCCCATCAGACAGGATCACACATGGGCCATGTATCTAAGCCTACCATGTGGAAGGCTTAGATACAGGGCCCAGCAGACAGGATCACACCATGTGTGATCCTGTCTGCTGGGCCCTGTATGTAAGCCTACCACATGTTAGGTGTAGATACAGGGCCCCAACAGACAGTAATCTTATACAGTATAAGATTACTATCTGCTGGGGTCCTCTATCTAAGCCTGCCTTGTGGTAAGCTTAGATACATAGTCCAACAGACAAGTATCACACATGGGTCCTGAATCTAAGCCCATGTGTGATGCTGTCTGCTGGACCCTGTATCTAAGCCTTCCACAAGGCAGGCTTAGATACAGGACCCCAGCAGGCAGTAATGATGTTAAACTTACACAGCTCTTCGGTGCAGCGGATGTCCCAACACCATCCAGCATCGTGACGTCATGCGCGGCGCATAGCGTCATGACGTTATGACGTGAGAAGACGTCAGGACTTCCGCTGCGCTCGGAAAGGAGGGTAAGTATAGTGGTATCAGTATTGTAACAAGCGGCGTGTATTTCATGACAGAGGCCCTGGTTACTTTAGTAAATTTCTATAGACACGGGTTCGGGGGTCGAGGCCCGGTCGCAATCGCGCCTGCTGCCCAATTGTGACCACTGTGACCCCTGTAGCGGCAGTCATCCGGGGCACCGAGCCAAAGAACCAGCGCTTGGGCCCCTTGGCTAGTGATGCCCATGGGGTATACCAAAGCATTATATAAGCAATAAGTAGATCACATTTAGAAGTCCCCTATTCAATAAAGTTTTTTCGATAAAAAAGAGTTCACACTAAGGCTATATTCACACAGGGTGGATACGCTGGGTAAAAGTACACAGTGTATCCACCCTGGGCACCGCAGTGAATTCTGGCCGACAAACCGCACCATACTGCACATAAAAAAAGTTTGATACATACGTAGCCATGGTGATGCGTCCCTCTGCGGTCTGGCAGCCCGGTCTCCTGGGATGCCGTTTCATCCCATGTGACTTCTGCAGCCTGTGATTAGCTGCAGCAGTCACATAGGATGACATGTCAATTTCTGAGCAGTTTTTCCACTCAATATTTAGGCAGCGTGCGGATGAGATTTGTTCAAATCTCGTCCACTTGCTGCTACTGTATTATGCTGCAGATTTTCCGCAACAAAATACATTGTGGAAAATCTGCAGTATTTACGCTACGTGTGAACTTACCCTAATGATAAAATTAAACCATCTATTTCCATAAAAAATGTTTTTTTTTTAGAAAAAGTGGTAAAAAAATAAACATATATGGTATCGCCACAATAATAAGGACCTATAATATAAAGCGAACACATTATTTAAACCACACGAGGAACAACGTAGAAAAAAAACCTAAAAAAATTATGGCGAAAATGTTTCCTCCCCAAAATGTTTTTAGAAATGTGAATAAATAAATTACATGTATCCTGAAGTGGCTCTATTAAAAAATATTACTCATCTTGCAAAAAACAAGCCCTCATACGGCTACATTTACGGAAAAATAGAAACGTTATGGGTCTCGGAATGCGGCAACATAAAAACTTATTTTTTTCATGAAATATGCTATTATTGTAAAAAAAAGTAGTAAAACATTAAGTTACATGTAGCCTAACATGGTGCCATTTGAAAATACGACTCGTCCCGGAAAAAACAAGCCCTTACACAGCTATGTTAACAATAAAAACGGAAAAGTTGTGGCTCTCAATGACACAAAAACAAATGAATAAAACATTTTTTTGTTGTTTTTTTTAATGAGCAAAAGTAATAAAACATAAAAAAACACTATATAATTTTCCTAATGACCTGAAAAATAAAGTTAACGTGACATTTATACGGTGAATCCCGTAAAAATTAAACCTAAATAACATTGGCAGAATTGCAGATTTTTTAATCCCCCCCCCCCAAAATTATTTTTTCATTTTTTTAATACGTTATATGTACCCCTCAATGGTACCATTTAATAATACAATTTATCCCTAATAAACAAGCTGTCATATAGCTAAAAAATGGGAAAAAAAAATCGATGCATCCTCAAGGCCCAAAATAGAAAATGCCTGAAGGGGTTAAACAGGCCACCGTATTATGATGACAGATCCGTTCTTCCTACCACAATGCGACTGATTAAGGGATTTATTCTTTATTATCGAGCGCTAGACTGCAAGAATAATAAAGTTTGTTGTAATATTTGCCTGTTGGGAGTTATCTTTGATTCCCAGATCTACATATAACTTGAAACATGAAGTTTATTACATTTATTATCGCACTATTTTATTACTATACCACTGCGTCTTAAATCCCACCATAAAACCTTTAATTCCAGGTACTGATATAGATTTTGGAATTTCATAGTCTACCTTGTTCACTTTTAATCCAAAAACTTTTTCCATCTCCCCCCGGAGCTTTGTAAATCTTCGTTTTGTTTTGTACTTTGTTCTGACTTTTATTCTCTATGCCACATTTCATTAGCGGTGTTAGAGCAGTAAGTGACTTCATAGGGAAATAATGAGTGTCAATGACTGTAACGGCACGACACAGGATATGAGAAATCTGCCTAATTATTTGTATTAATTCCTGCAAATTTTTGTGAATTTTCATTCTATCAGTCAGAAATGAGAATCTGAGCAGTGAGCGCCCAGTGATGGCTTCTCATTGTTGGATAAATGGGATATGTGAGTCCAAAGTTTCTCATTTCCTCGTTGTGTTTTTAAAATATAAGAAGTTTTCTCACCAAAGTTCACCATTTCTGTTAGGGTATGTTCACACGTCTTAACAAATTACGTCTGAAATTACGAAACTGTTTTCAGGCGAAAACAGCTCCTGAACTTCAGACGTTTTTGCAAGTACTCACGTTTTTCGTGGCGTTTTACGGACGTGATTGGAGCTGTTTTTCAATGAAGTCAATGAAAAACTACTCCAAAAACATCCAAAGAAGTGTCCTGCACTTCTTTAACGCGGGCGTCTTTTTACGCGCTGTCTTTTGACAGCGACGCGTAAAATTACACCTCGTCTGAACAGAACATCGTAAAATCCATTGAAAGCAATGGGCAGATGTTTGCAGGCGTAATGGAGCAGTCTTTTCAGGCGTAAATCGAGGCGTAAAACGCCCGAATTACGTCTGAAAATAGGCCGTGTGAACACACCCTTAGGGTATGTTCACACGAGGTCATTACGTCCGTAATCGACGGACGTATTTCGGCCGCAAGTCCCGGACCGAACACAGTGCAGGGAGCCGGGCTCCTAGCATCATAGTTAAGTACGACGCTAGGAGTCCCTGCCTCGCTGCCTCTCCGTGGAACTACTGTCCTATACTGAAAGAATGATTACAGTACGGGACAGTTGTCCGGCAGTGACTCCTAGCGTCGTACATAACTATGATGTTAGGAGCCCGGCTCCCTGCACTGTGTTCGGTCCGGTACTTGCGGCCGAAATACGTCCGTAAATTACGGACGTAATGACCTTGTGTGAACATACCCTTAGTCTTGTTATATTTATTCAGTCACTGGACTGGTCTCCCGGTCTCCTCTCAAAATACAAATTTGTTTGATTACATCAGTATGTTCCCTGGCCTCTCCTCCCTGTCCCATCAAGTTCCTGTCGGATAATATGAGTGCCCTCCCATTGTCATATCCCTTCTGCTGTCAGATAATATGAGTGCCCTCCCACTGTCATATCCCTTCCACTGTCAGTAAATGTGAGTGCCCTCCCACTGTCATATCTCTTCTGCTGTCAGATAATATGAGTGCCCTCCATCTGTCATATCCCTTCTGCTGTCAGATAATATGAGTGCCCTCCCAATGTCATATCTCTTCTACTGTCAGTAAATTTGAGTGCGCTCCCACAGACATACCTCTTCTGTCATCAGTCAATGTGAGTTTCCTCCCATTGTCATACCCTTCTGCTATAAGGTCATTTGAGTGCCCTCCCATTGTCATACCTCTTCTGCTGTCAGTCAAAGTGAGTACCCTCCCATTGTCATGCCCCTTCTACTATTAGTCAATATGAGTGCCCTCTCATCTTCATACCCCTTATGCTGTTAATCAATATGAGTGCCCTCCGATTGTCATACCTCTATTGCGGTCAGTAAATGTGAGTGCCCTTCCTTTGTCATACCCTTTCTTCTGTTGATCAATGTGATTGCCCTCGCATTGTCATATCCTTTTGCTAACAGGTAACGGGAGTGCCCTCCCATTGTCATACTGTAAAGGATCTGCCAGACACAGCTTCTGTGTTGACGCCCATGGTTAATCAGTCTGCATCTGTCCCTAGGTCTGATAGAGTGACTCGATCTGCTACCACTCAGGCTGGTGGGAGAACCTATCACAGCCTGGCCAGACGGTCCTAGCTCCCGCCCTTGGTCTATTTATACCTTCATTTGCTGTCTGTCCTTTGCCTGTGATTCTTGTGTTTCCAGGCTCTGCTGTTCCTGCTAATACCATTGACCTCTGCTTCATATTGACCCTGCTTGACTGACTATTCTCCTATTCTGCTTTTGTTACCGCGTACTCTCCAGGTTTGACTCGGCTCGTTCACTACTCTGTTGCTCACGGTGTTTCCGTGGGCAACTTACCCTCTTCCCTAGCTTCTGTGTTCCCTTGTCTGTTTTGTTTGTCGTTCACATAGTGAGCGTAGGGACCGTCGCCCAGTTGTACGCCGTCGCCTAGGACGGACTGTGCAAGTAGGCAGGGACTGAGTGGCGGGTAGATTAGGGCTCACCTGTCTGCCTCCCTACCCCGACATTACACATACACTTCTGCTGTCAGTCAATGTGAGTGCTCTCTCATTGTCACACCACTTCTCCTTCGTATTGGGTGAGACATGTACACACAGAGAGAAAAGCAAAAACCACAATGTACAGGAATGGCCATGCCCCGCACTAAGGAATGCAGGGGAAGTCTGTGACCAAGGTCCTGGCAGGACACTACCTTTATATTTCCTATTTAAATGTGTGTAAAAATGAATGAAGCTCACAACCTGAAACAAAAGTGTTTGTCCAAAGTGGAATGTCCAGGATTAGAAAAGCATAGCTTCTTTGTTCCAGAAACAGCGCCACACCTGTCCATGGAGAGGTATTGCAGCTTAGCTTTTTCAGATCTGAATAGAGCTGAGCTGCACAGGTGTGGCACTGTTCTTGGAAGAAAGCAGCCATGTTTTTCTAACCTGTAAAACCCGGTCACAGAATTTTCTCTAAACAGACATAGCAGTTTTATGATAGACCTTGTAAAACACATCCTGTGTATTTTTACTCCCTGTCAGTTCACAGATAACACATAATCTATTACTCTGCATATTTCTGCTTTTCTCCACTTTGTTCTGATTGTTTTATATTCAGAAACTACAAGAAATCTCGTGCTATGTTCTCATGCCTGGTGAATGGAGACATAAAAAAAACCTGTGAAGCATAGACAGGAAATAGAGTCCTGTCATCACTGATCACATGTAGGTCCACATAGGAAAATAGTGGTCCAAAAATAGGAAGTCAAAAAGTTCCTAGACATTTGGAAGTACACTTCTTGTAGTGACACTTTAGGGTCACTACAAGAAGAGACATAAACATATAGGTGTGTAATAGTAATTATGTTTTGTGTATGCAGTCATAGGTCTACCGTCATGTCGTTTTTAGGTCCAAAATTCTGCTCCAAATTCCCTGCATAGATGCAGTTTTTGAAGGTCATTTTTTTGCTACCTGCAGCCACCACTAGGGAGAGCTTAGGAGCTTACTTCATACTGTCTTATCATTGTGTTTCTGTGGGCGCATGGGCGTCAAAGGGGGATCCCCTTCTCGAGACCCCATTCTATGTGCCAGAATAGAGATCTGGTGCCTCCATGCATTACATTGATGGACATTAATTTGAATGGCTGCCATATAATGCTATATTTCCCCTTTAAGTAAAAACTTTGACAATGTCTTATGGTTTCAAACAAGAAGTTGAGATAATAAATATTACATATAATATCAAAGCATACTTGCCAACTTTTGAGAAGAGACATCAGGGAAATTCTGAAAAATAATGTATTATATTTTTGGCTGTATGCCCCGCCTATTTATATAGGACATGTCTTATGATCTGCCCATTTATATAAGACAAGCCCCAACCTGTCCTAAAGCACAAATACATCATACCCCAAAATAAATACAAACACCAAATCTTACCCCGTAAACAAATACAGATCCCAGACCGGACCCCTTTAAATAATTACAGACCCCATATCAGATCCCCTAAAGACATACTGGGCCCCAATGCAAAGTCTGTACCAGAGCCCCAACATACCATGTGGCATTTAGAATTCTGGTGTCTTATTATGTGGTATATAGGCCTTTGGACTCCCTCAGGCAACAGTACCGGATGTGACTGCTTCCTCCGCCCCCTGTAGCTACACTGCTGGCATGCAACCAATCATTTCTCTAGATCAACTTTACTATGCACCAACAGTTACATCCTTGTGTTACAGGAAGTATATAGTAGGGAAATAAACTATCTTTCCTTATGCAAATCAATGCCATGCGGTAGTAGTGTGTTGTGAAACAAGGGAAATTGAGATATAGAAACATCTGGTAGTAAGACATTTAATGAATAACTTCTAGGTCAATACACAGAAGACTTTATGAATGGACGGCCTTGAGGTGAGCTGGATACGCTGAAGAATAATATCCCGGTCCTTACGTAATCCAATTAGGAACTTGTTTCCTGGAGTGAAGCAATATTATACTTATAGTATCATTGAGAGAAATTCTAGAATAACATATTGTAGCATTTCCTTCTAAAAAAAAAAAAAAAAGGAAGTTGTTTGGCGGTCATCACTGGGATCTAAAATCCCCCAAACAAGGGGTTTATTCCTCATTTCCCACCTATACTTTCAAACATTTGAATCCAAAATAACAAAAAAGTATAAAGGATTTTTATAGAGATTTATAGTGTTTTCTTCCAGGAACAGTGCCACACCTGTCTAACAGGGCAGTTGAGAGGTATGCCTACCCTAACAGTTTATTGTTTGGTTGACTCTCCCCTCAAGCTACTCTATGGAGCCCTGGTTCTTAAAGGGGTTTTCCCATCACACAAAGTCTTGGCACATATCTAGGATATGCAATCACTGTGAAGGCTCTGACTGCCCGGATCCTCAACGATCCTGAGATTGTAGGACATAGGGATTGCTAGATCAGCTTTACAGTACAAGTGGCCTGCAAAGAGCAACATAGATACGAGCTTCCTAGACCTTTGTAAGGGATTCTATCCCAAATTCGAATCTACTTAAAGGGGGTGTCCAGTTTAGAAAATCCTTTATCTTCTCTTTAGTATGCTCATCTCTAAACCAGCGGGGAGAGCGGTTACAAAAAGTGTCTCACTCTGGAGTACCTGTTCTGTCCTGTATTTAACAGACAGCACATTAAAATGAATTGATATGAATGGACACTGTGTAATGCTTTATTTACCCTGTGGTGGCGCTGCAGGGAAATTGAACACTTACTACCAGGTTTCCATTACAGATCACAGCTGATCGCTGGGGGCCCCAGCGGGAGGACACTTTGTGATTAGTTTTTTGATAAGGGAACATTCTAATAAACAACAAGGAGAACCCATTTAAAGTGAAATTCTTGCAAAACTAGAAGGATAGAAAAAAAGATACAGCATGTAGGAGGGTCTTCGAAAGGATGACAGGGATGTCACAGTGAAATAAAATGCATCTTTATTAAACAATTGTACACACTTTATTGAACAGCCCTCAGTCCGGGGATCTCAAAACCGTAGGAGTTCCCAAATCGGAGAGCGCCAAAATACAGAGCCCGATCCATGGCCCGGAAGCGGCTGACACACAACTCTTAGTCAAGTTTTTATTGGGGTACCGTCTCTAGCAGTAAAATTAGGCTGTATAAGCCAGAACTTAATTCACAATACGCTTGATACTTCCCTTGTTTTGCAGGTTCTTCTGGACACCAGTTGGAGAACCTTAGTCACACATTTTTCAGTAGGCTTCCTCCCCCATTTCAGAGCCGCCCTTTTTTTCCAACCTTAGCACTACACTTGACTCTACTCTCTCCCTTTGTTCCTTGCTGGTATGGATGCAATCCACCCTCCATTCACTCCCTAAGGCTGAGGAAGGCCCATCTCTCCTACCGGCATTGCTGGCACAGAGGACAAGGGGTAGTAAACCTACAAAAAACCTCACAACAGAGTAAAGCCAAAAGGGAGAATCCCCAATAAGACTCAGAAGCAACCTACAAAGCACAAAAGCGCAAGGGGATACAGCATCCCAATAGAGTGTAAAGATAACTACCATGGATAAAAAATATACATCTTTATTAATTCATATCAATACATGGCATTACAATAATAATTACAGCGAACAATGAAAGATCATATATAAGGAGAAACAACAGTATGGCAAGAGTGACAACATACCATAAGGAGAACTAGAGATAACCGAACTCTAAAACACGTCCCAATGCAGCAACAATCATGCACACAGATATAGAAAGTACCCAAAATGGGTATATAATATGCATATAAGAGGCTATATCACATAAGGAAAAACTGCCCGTTGCAAATAATGCATAGATAAAGCCCACTACAGATAGACGGCGCAAAAAACGGGCAGAAAAAACAGATATGAGCCAAAAGAGTAAACAATATAAAAATGAATGTACCTGTGGACATAATGGCAACACGGGAACGTGGAGAGATCGGCACGGAAAACGCCTCGCCTCGACGCGCGTCAGGACAAAGCCGGTTGTAGGCGAAACGCGCGTCGAGGCGAGGCGTTTTCCGTGCCGATCTCTCCACGTTCCCGTGTTGCCATTATGTCCACAGGTACATTCATTTTTATATTGTTTACTCTTTTGGCTCATATCTGTTTTTTCTGCCCGTTTTTATCTTTACACTCTATTGGGATGCTGTATCCCCTTGCGCTTTTGTCCTTTGTAGGTTGCTACAGAGGACAAGGGGGACAGTCTGACACACACACAGGAGGGAAGGAAAATCGTGGAACACACAAGACATGTATTGGGGGAAAGACAGAGACAGCTATGGGGGCAATGGATTTAAAAGGGCCGCAACACTACCATAAGGATATCCAACTTGTGGTTTCATCCAAGGTTTATTTAGTTAAAGTACACCATGTTTTTGGGGCACTATGACCCCTTCAGAACTTCTATACAATAAACCTACATATCAAGTACATGGCTTAAAAAGAAAAAAATACAGGGGTGTGGGTATTAAGATTGGCAAAAAAAACATTAGATTTCTGTATGACCAAATTATATAGGAAAAATGTATAGAAAATAAGTATATATATATATATATATATATATATATATATATATATATATATATATATATATATATATATATAAGCAAGTAAAGTAAAAGCAGCACCGTTCTTCCAGTGTGGGGTGCAAGTCCCTGTTCAGACACACGACCAGTGTCACAAATCCACAGACAAATCCAATACACAGGTCAGCACTCCAGCGATCGCTTGAGAAAGGCCCCATTGAGCAGGGCTGAAACGTTGCGCTTGTGGTGAATAAAGGATCCTTATTTTTCACTTTACTCTGGAGTGCTGACCTGTGTATTGGATTTGTCTATATATATATACATATATGTGTGTGTGTATATACATATATACTCACACACATACCTAGAGATGAGCAAACAGTTTCGGCATGAATAAAGTTGTGTCCGAATTTTCCAAAGGTTTTGGATATGCCGAAATCCAAAACTTTTTGGGTTTGCAGCGCACGAATCGGAAAAATGCATTTTACAGATTATAGAGAAAAAAAAAAGGGGAGAAGAGGAGATTAAAAAAAATATATATTATACTCACGACCTCCCCTTGTTTCCTGTATTGTTGCGTCCCTGCCGGTATCCTGAGATGATGTTTTGTCCCATGTAATCACTGCAGTCAATCACAAGCAGTCACATGGGATGAAACTGCGTCATCTCAGGAGGCCCGGCAGGTCAGAGGACATAGTATTCACAGGTGTCCATAAGGAAGACGAGGGGTGGAGAGTATTTTATTTTCTTTACTTCAAGGGTGAACTTGCAGGTGCGTGTAATAAGATGCATTATTATAATAACCCAGTGCCCGGGTTTAAGCCTTACGGGTAACCATAGTAACTGGTCTACTAGTTTTGTGGTACCAGAGGGTTGCTATAATGACGATTTCCAGAGATGTTATATTCAGCAAAATATAAGTATTTAATCGATTTAATGTAATAATACCCATACGTTATAGATGTTAAATGCAGTGAAAAATAATACTAGTAAAAATAGATTAGTCGATCGCATGAATATACAATATACAACAAGGGAGCCCACATATCAGATTGTTAGACATTTTCATGTGACATACTAGGATAATCAGTTCTTTCATTCGGGTCCCCTAAAAGTTTCCAAAGGGCTGTATACTCTATATATCTTTATACGTCAGAAATAACAACTACTGCAGCATCTTATTGGGCTGTACAGCAGAAGTTGCTAAAATGACGACCCCTTCTCTGACATCACTTCCAGCTCTGATGCTCTTGGCTGAAGCTGCACCTCACAGACTTCCTGCTCTGCCTGCCCACTGCCTACCCTGTTTACATCATACTAATATTACCGAGAGCTCTTTGCTCTATATTAGCGGCTGCCTCCTGCATTTCGACCAGAAAGAAGGACAATTACTTAGGATTATTTTTAGACACCCAATTATAACTGCCTTTATCATCACCAGATATATTAATATTGACTCCTATTAAACTAATAATCAAGTAATAAAACATTTGTTATTATACCAGACTTCAATTTATTTAGCTTGCCGACAATATTACCAAACCTTGCTAATTATCGATTGATTTGGGGCCATAAAGCAAAAATTAAATATGGACATGGTTGTATTTTATGATGTTATCTACAAGCAGTAGCCATATTTATTCAGTTATTAATGTTACTGTTTTCCACCATATGTTACTGTGTATCCTTATTAGGTTAATGATATAATCTGGTTTATTAAACTGATTTGAGCTTATTTTATGTCGACATCTAGTTTTTATCTTTTTGTCCTAAAAGGGACTGCAATTTATAGAGGCCTCCACTGTCTAGGGATATTTGTGCTTGAGAGGTTGTAAAAGTTGTTTTTGGAAAAATCCTTCTAACCCCTTCAAAAGGGATTTCCACTTTGGACAATCCCTACTTGTTAGAAGGGTGCCTTGACAATAATCTGAACACAAAGTCTCCCCTTGCTGAGACTCCAGCGATCAGCTGTAATCTGTGGGGAAACCAGGCAGTAAGTGTTACATTTTTCCTGCAGCACCACCACAGGAGAAATAAAGCATTGCACAATATCTATTTATAACAATGTGATGTCTGCATAATGCAGGACAGAACAGGTCCTCCAGAGAGAGACACTCTTTATAACTGCTTTCTACTCTGAAAAAGAGATGAGGATTCTGATATCCCGATTAACCCGTTCGCGCAAATGGGCGCAGTATTACATCCTTATCTTAAGATTGAAAAAATGAAAAAAGGTTTAACCAAAAGTTTTGCTCACCTCATGACCTTCATACTGAATTGCGTTATTCCAATGCGTTTTGATGAAGTTTGGTAAAAACCAATGTAGGTATAAGAAATTCAAAAAGGCTGTAGGTGCGCGCAGATCCTCCTGAACTTAATCCTGTGTCGACAGCAGGCTATAGAAACAAAAATGGTGTGTAGGAAAGGCAGATCCAGCACTCTGATATGTAAAAAATTTGATTTTTATTAGGTCATATTAAAAGTAAGGATAAAACAACAATCCCGGGACCACGCTTACGCGTTTCAGACCACTAGGGTCCTTAATCATAGCATGACCCCTAGTGGTCTGAAACGCGTAAGCGTGGTCCCGGGATTGTTGTTTTATCCTTACTTTTAATATGACCTAATAAAAATCGAATTTTTTACATATCAGAGTGCTGGATCTGCCTTATCTTAAGATGTAATGGTAAATCCAGTAAATGGCACGGGTACACAAGCTGTGCCCGCATCATCTGCAGCAGGTGCCGGCTCTAACATACAGGCGACATCCCGCTGCCATGGCCGAGATCGGAGATAACTTAGATCTCGACTATCTTTTTTTTTTAAACTCGTTTTGTTGAATACAAAGCTTGCATTAAATAAAAAACATTACAGCATGATATACAGTGAAATGGAAAAGATACACACCGATCAATGTACATACATTGCTACAGTACATCTCAAAAACTTGCACCAAGGAAACGGCAGCAGATCAGTATACATAAAATATTTAATGCCAAAAAATGTACTACAAGGCCCATCCCACTCATCTATCCTCCAACATCCATTCCAGGGAGGAACGAACTACTCCCTCCCAATGCAGAGTCAAGATGGAAGAGATACATCCGTCCCAAATTTGACCAAACTTGAAGGAGCAGTTTCTAATACGAAAATCTACTCTTTAAATTAATTATTTTTTATTAACCAGGGATTTCCATTGTGCTAACGAGGGGGGCCTATCTGCCATCCATCTCAGGGCAATAGCCTTTCTAGCCAGGAGCAGAGTTTCTCTGAGGAAAATGTGCACGTAATGAGAGCAGTGTTCTTCCTGTAACAAACCTAACATGCACACCTCTGGTGTTTTTGGCACTGACTTTGAAGTTATGGTAGTCAAAACGGTAATAACTTCTTCCCAGAAGGAACTAATATACGTACACTCCCAGATAAGATGCATGAAATTTGCCTCAGGAGTGCGACATCTGTGACATTCTGAGTGTGTCAAACGGCCCATTTGGTGTAGTTTAAGCCCTTCCCGCTCAGCTCAGTACTATTATGTTGTGCTGAGCGCATCGTTTGCACTCAGCTCAGTAAATGTACTGACCTGATTTCACACAGCGCCATCTTTCCCCAGGGTGTGCTTGAGCTGTGATACCTGCTGTTTCTGACAGCAGGCTATCAAAGCTCAGTGTGCAGGGTCTGATCACAGTGGTGCCCACCGATTAACCCCTTAGAAGCCGCTTTCAATAGCGATCGCGGCTTGTTAGGAGTTAAAGCACAATTGAAGTCTCTCGCGACATTATCGCGGGCGCCAATGGTTGCTAAGGCAACCGGAGGCCTAATAATGGCCTCTGGCTATGCCATCTACGGAAGCCTAGTGGGTTCCAAAAAAGTTGTATAAAAAAAAAAATGTAAAAGTAATAAAAGCTAAAATCCCCCTTTTTCCCATAACAGTCATTTATTATAAAAAAAAAATTAAAAAAAATTAAAAATAAAATATTTAAACTATACATAATTTGTCTCGCCGCGTCCGTTACAGCCTAAACTACAAAACTATTTGGTTATTTATCCCGCGCGGTGAACGCGAAAATAATAATAAACCATACCAGAACCACAATTTTCCCGCACGGTCACCAGTGTCCCAAACTATAGAATAAAAAGTGATCAAAAAGTCGCATGTACCCCAAAATAGTACCAATAAAAACTACAACCCGTCCCGCAAAAATCAAGACCTCCCTCAGCTTTTTTGACTGAAAAAGAAAAAGTTATGGCTCTCAGAATATGGTGACACCAAAAATGTATTATTTTTTTTATAAACAAGTGATTTTATTGTGCAAACGCTGCAAAACATAAAAAAACCTATATAGATATGGTATCACTGTAATCATACCGACCCGCAGAATAAATTAAAACTGTCATTTATAGCGCATAATGAACGCCGTAAGAAATAAAGAATTTAAAACGCCCAAATCACTGTTTTTTGGTCACCTTAGCTCTAAATACAATGTAATAAAAAGTGATCAAAAAGTTGTATGTACCAAAAAATGGTACCAATAAAAACTACAGCTCGTCCTGCCAAAAATAAGCCCTCACACCGCTCAATTCATGGAAAACTAAAAAAGTTATGGCTCTCAGAATGTGTTCATACAAAACTATTTTATTTTAGCAAATAGTTTTTTCTTTGTAAAAGTAGTAAAATATAAAAAAAACTATATACATTTGGTATCACCGTAATCGTATTGAGACGCAAAATAAAGTTACGTTGTCTTTTTTTACCGCACGGTGAAAGCGGAAATAACGAAACCCAAAAAACAATGGAGGAATCGCAGTTTTTTCCAATTTCACCCCGCAAAGAATTTTATTTTCGGTTTCCCAGTACATTATATGGTACTTTACATGGTGTCAATAGATACTACAACTCTTCCTGCAAAAAAATAAGCCTCACACCGCTCTAATGACGGAAACATAAAAAAGTTGTGGCGTTTTGAATGCGGGGTGTGGAAAAACTAAAATGGAAAAGAAAAAAGGATCAGTCCTGAAAAGGTTAATTCATTTCTAATAAAAAGATACTCGGGAAAGATTGCGTTACAAATGTTGGCGGCTTTTTCTCCTTTATCCCTTGTGAAAAGGAAAAAATTCTAAATTTTATTGGGCAAAAGTGTTGATACTCATTTTCACGGCCTAATTCCACCAAATTATGCAAAAAAAACCTGTGGGGTTAAAATGCTAACTATACCCCTAGAAAAATTCCTTGAGGGGTGTAGTTTCCCCAATGGGGTCACTTTTGGGGTGTTTCCACTGTTTTGTTCCCTCCAGGGCGTTGCAAACGCGACATGGCACTAAAAACCAATCCAGCAAAATCTGCGCGCCAAAATCCAAATGGTACTTCTTCCCTTCTGAGCCCTGCTGTGGGTCCAATCAGCAGTTTATTACCACATATGGGGTATTGACATAATCAGGAGACATTGCTTTACAAATGTTGGGGTGCATTTTCTTCTTTATTCCTTGTAAATATTAAACATTTCTATGTTTTTTTTAAAAAAGTAGATTTTAATTTTCACAGACTAACTCCAATAAATATAGCAAAATACCTGTGGGGTCAAAGTGCTAACTATACCCCTAGATAAATTCCTTGAGGGGTGTAGTTTCCAAAATGGGGTCACTTTTGGGGAGTTTCTACTGTTTTAGCACCACAAGACCTATTCAAACCTGACATGGTGCCTAAAATAAAATCTAAAAAAAAGGAGGCCCTAAAATCCACTAGGTGCTCCTTTGCTTCTAAAGCCGGTGTTTCGGTCCATTAGGGCAGTAGGGCCACATGTGGGATATTTCTAAAAACTGCAGAATCTGGGCAATAAATATTGAGTTGCGTTTCTCTAGTAAAACCTTCTGTGGTACAGAAAAAAATGTATTACAAATGAACTTCGGCAAAAAAAAAAAAATTTGTACATTTCCCCTCTACTTTGCTTTATTTCCTGTGAAAGGGTTAAGAAACTTTCTGAATGCTGTTTTGAATACTTTGAATGGTGCAATTTTTAAAATGGGGTGATTTATTGGGGGATTCTTCTTTTTTTCCAAAAAGTTTGAAAACTTTTTCGGTCAGGGGTACAGAAGGAAAAAAGAGGGGGGGAGGGTAGAGAGATCGGTAACTGAAGCGGTACAAGAGATAATGCATGTCTCGTGTTATTGACATCCATACTCTAGATCAACTTCTCAAGAGAAAATCAAACAATATAAATCAATTGCTAATATTGTACACATAATAGATGATATATAAATATATATATATATATATATATATATATATATAGAAGACAGCGTAGAAAACAGTGACGGCACCAGGACTTCAAGGCAGATGCAAGCAAAGTGGATTTATTCACCTCAAAAAAAACACAGCAACGTTTCGGTTCAACAGGAACCTTTCTCAAGCCATGACAAACTAACACAAGTGCCAAGTATATATAGGGAGGACGTACATCAACTGACAATCAAACAAATTGACAGTACAATTCTCATAAAATCCATAAAAATGTGAACATAGCAGTGTATTATGACTTTTATACAGACAGTGCAGCAATGAGTCTTCAAAACGCTATTAATAAACGGCAATATATTTGAAGACATGATTTATACATATCATAAATAGTAGACAACCAATATGTACACAAGCAGGAATCGTGTAAACTCCAAAGAAATTATGATATATATATCTTTATATGTCTATAAGGGTCAAGGTGACACACATAGTTATATCTATAGACTGAGGAGAACACACATATAACCCAATATGACCTGGTACTCTGACCATAGCATTACTACGAAACCTATAGAGAAAAGAGGTCAAGTACACACAAGATATTGCAATAGAAAGGATTCTTTATTAACAAATTCAAGAAACAGAACAATTTAAAAAATGAGTCATACAATGTAAGTTGGCGTCAGCCCATGTTGTGTATAAATATTAATGGTAACACAATGTCACAAATGAGTAACAAGACCCGGGATCAGTACTGTTGTATATCAAAAAATCTCTAAATGCATATGGCTATGCGTAAAATATCATGAATAGGTGGTGCAGGTAGTGCAGATCCTCAGGTTAAAACCACTATTTGCCTGTTATGTAGAGGTTATAAATATATGTGGCCAATACACATGGGTGAAATCATTCATATATCAAATATGCAGTTTACAAGTGTTACAGAATGTAAGTCATGAGTGTGATTGGCAGCACTAAAGCAAATATAGGTGAGAGTCGAGGAACTGAGTCATAATACCACCAGATAGCCAGATGCATATAAAGAAAGTAGTGTTACGTACCCGGATTCATGTAGCCAACATGGGGGAGACGCCAGTCCCGACGCGCGTTTCGGCTGATGCCTTCGTCCGGGGATGGCGTCTTCCCGGCGGGACCCTCCCTTAAATGTGGGCATAATTAGACTGTAATTGGTGGCAGTGGGTAATGTCGGAGGTACTCGGCGACAGGCCGGGGGTAGCAAGATGGCTACTCCCCACTTCCGGTACCGAGTCATCCAGGCGGAAGTGCGCGGACGCTGTCTGACAACGCCGCCCACGTCCAACCAGGATCAGAGACTCGGCCGAGAGTGAGTGAGCCACTCCCCCACCCCCCGCCAGCGCACACCTCCTCCTCCCAGATAGTACTCAGAGCGGAGATGCAAATTTGGAGACACTGATGACACTGACGATGAAAATATGTAAGTACATTGGGGAAACTTAAAAATGATAAAACATTATTTGTAGGGGATACAACTGCGATCTATGTGCAGGTAGTATGGCAAGAAACAAAACAGAACAAAGAAAGAGAGAAAAAAGCAAGAGAAAAGGAAACGAACAATAAAGGAAAATTATAAAAAGAAAACACAAGTATATGTGATGTGACATAAAAGACGGTCCATAATAAATAAGGATGATACGAAATGTAAATGGTTAAATAAAGGAAGAGGACCGAAAAGTGAATAAATTAATAGATGAATAAAGATGTGAAAAGTGTGTGGAATAATAAACAAGTGTTATATGAATATATATATACAACCAGTGTACAGTGTATTGTACCTATGTACAAAGAATATATGAATGAATAAAATGGAACAATAAATTAATAACAGTGTAAGTGGTGAAATAAATGGATTAATAGTGAAAATGTAAAGGACATGTTAAATAATATGTGAACAAATCTTGGAAATATGAAAAAGTGTTACAGGTGTGTATATGCAAAAATATACATACACAACATATTATGTAGTTATATTACTAAATAAATAAAATAATAATATAATGTGAACACAAATTTTGTATAATTGCAAGTGCATATTCACCAATACTCATGTATAAAAACATCATAAATAAATAAATACAGATATAAATATATATACACACATACACACACAAAACATACAACCAAGGTACAAAAATATATATATATTAGATATCATAAAAAAGATACTGTATGTACATATAAATAGGTAGGGAAATGTCCGCAGATACAGGTATATCACTAAATAATAATAAATATATACATGCACGAGGAATATTTAAAAATATATACAGAAAATACAAAAAAATATATAATATATATATTAATTGACAAATATCAGTGCAGAAAAAAATATATATAATAATAAAAAAAAATAATAAAAAAAAAAAAAATCAAAAAAAAATCCATGCATCCATATATTAGAATCTCCGTGCATGAAATATAAAAACAGACCAGTGCGGAATAGTATCCATAATAATAACTGCACACACATACCAATAAAAACAATACATGCATACATACAATACACTACAATATATGAAATCAATTTAGCACAAACATATATATAAACGTATGTGCAGCAATATGGTGCCACTGGAAACCAATTTAAGCAGGTTTTTTACCCCCCCATTATATATATACAATAGATCACCCCACCCATAAATAACATAGAGTTAGTCAGGCACGTATGTTTTGATAGCTTCATCTCCGAGAATCCATGACCTCCAGTGTCCCCAATGTATACGTCTCCGATAGATAACTGTATTTCTAAATGCCTTCAAAACATGAGAAAAATCCCAAAGGAGGGTAGTTAACAAAGTAATGACTATACATGTACATAAAAATAGCAACTAAACGAAGCTATATAGATAATATAATAAAAACGTAATTAAAAACTAGACCCGCAGAGAGTCAGTGGTTCAGAGGAATGGAGCGAAACTAAGGGATTCATTAAGACCTAGAGGCTGCATTGACCCAAGGGTCCAAATCCAGCGTGCTTCGCATTGTGCCAGTTTTTGTTTGATATTTCCCCCTCTCATGCTTGCAACAATGTGATCAATGCCTCTCACCTTTAGCTTTGTTGGATCACAGGAATGGTATGTTTTAAAATGGCGCGGTATAGGTTTTAAAGTTTCCACGACTTCCTCACTTGCTGCTCTTCTGATGTCAGACATGTGCTCTCTCACCCGCACTTTTAGTTCCCTTGAGGTAAGGCCGACATATACTTTAGGGCATGGGCACGTTGCGTAATATACTACAGCTTTCGTAGTACAGGTTATTGCATGTGTGATGGTATATGTTTTCGTGCCTGTAACATTAGGGAAAGTTGTTATACTCTCTACGTTAGGACATGCCACACAATGCCCACAAGGGGAACATCCCCATTTGGCTCCCTTTGTCCCAAAAGGATGTTTTCTCATACCTGGATCATAGTGACTCCTCACAAGGTGATCTTTTAAATTTTTCCCACGTCTTGCTGTTATACTGGGATACCTAGTCACATAATTGGTAAGAATTGGGTCCGTGAGCAAGATTGGCCAGAACCTTTTAACAATTTCCTTCATTTGTGGCCATCTAGAGTGAAAATTGGTTATAAACCTCACCTTGGTCTGTGTATCTTTTTTCCTTTTGGTGAACAGAAGATCATCTCTGTTAGCATGTTTGGCTCTATGATATGCTTTCTTAATGGACCGCATACTGTAGCCTCGTTCAACGAAGCGGTTTTTTAGGTCCTTAGCTTGTTCCTCGAATATGATATCAGAGGAACATATCCTCCTTATCCTCAAGAATTGCCCAATAGGGATTGCCTGTAGGGTCTGTGGTGGATGAGAGGATGAGAAGTGCAGTAAAGAATTAACAGAGGTCTCTTTTCGAAATACGTCACTCTGCAGAAATCCATCCGAGTCCTTGGTTAATTTAATATCCAAGAAATCAATGCACTGGCTGTTTGATTTATATGTAAATTTGAGATTAATCTCATTGTTGTTAAGATCCAACATAAATCTATCCAATTCAGAAAGGGTACCCTTCCAGATGATCAGGATGTCATCAATGAACCGTGCCCAAAAAAGGACCCGGTCGATTGAATCATCCTGGCCATCTGTAAAAAGGTCCCTTTCCCACAGTCCAAGGAACAAATTGGCGTATGAGGGCGCGCAAGCTGCCCCCATCGCCGTTCCCTGGAGCTGTAAGTAAAAATTGCCATTGAAGGTAAAAAAATTATGCGTCAATGTGTATTCAAGTAAATCAACAAGAAAATCACACATAGGTTTTTCTAGATTGGTCGTGGACAAAAAGAATTTAGTGGCCCTGATGCCATCAGCATGTCTGATACTAGTATACAGAGATTCAACATCAATCGTAACTAATAGCATATCGTCATCAATGCTGATGCCACTGACTTTTTGGAGGAGATCCGCAGAGTCACGAATATATGAAGGGAGGTTGATAACCAAATCCTTCAAATGATGATCAATATATTTACAGCACTTCTCTGTAATACTGCCCCTACCTGAGATTATTGGTCTTCCAGGTGGTATTGTGTCGTTCTTATGCACTTTAGGGAGCAAATACAGTGTAGGGACAATGGGTTCAGTCGTTGTAAGTGCGGTTAGTAAGTCCTTGTTAATAACATCTTCTTGTAAAGCTTTTGATAGTATCTGCTGTAGTTTAGATCTAAAAGAGGATGAGGGATTAAATGTGAGTTTTTTGTAGCATAGTCTATCTCGTAATTGTTTATAGGCCTCAGCCTCGTACATATGACAAGGCCATACCACCACATTCCCGCCTTTGTCGGCAGCCTTAAACACTACATCCTTCAATTTTTGCAAGTTATTTAAGCTTTCCCGCTGTGCTGTAGTTAAATTGTCATGTCTAATATTAGCAGGAATATTTTGAAACTCTAGTGTGACCGCCTTCACAAATGAGTCAACATCTGGGCACAAACTAAGTGGGGGAAATTACTTACAGCTCCAGGGAACGGCGATGGGGGCAGCTTGCGCGCCCTCATACGCCAATTTGTTCCTTGGACTGTGGGAAAGAGACCTTTTTACAGATGGCCAGGATGATTCAATGGACCGGGTCCTTTTTTGGGCACGGTTCATTGATGACATCCTGATCATCTGGAAGGGTACCCTTTCTGAATTGGATAGATTTATGTTGGATCTTAACAACAATGAGATTAATCTCAAATTTACATATAAATCAAACAGCCAGTGCATTGATTTCTTGGATATTAAATTAACCAAGGACTCGGATGGATTTCTGCAGAGTGACGTATTTCGAAAAGAGACCTCTGTTAATTCTTTACTGCACTTCTCATCCTCTCATCCACCACAGACCCTACAGGCAATCCCTATTGGGCAATTCTTGAGGATAAGGAGGATATGTTCCTCTGATATCATATTCGAGGAACAAGCTAAGGACCTAAAAAACCGCTTCGTTGAACGAGGCTACAGTATGCGGTCCATTAAGAAAGCATATCATAGAGCCAAACATGCTAACAGAGATGATCTTCTGTTCACCAAAAGGAAAAAAGATACACAGACCAAGGTGAGGTTTATAACCAATTTTCACTCTAGATGGCCACAAATGAAGGAAATTGTTAAAAGGTTCTGGCCAATCTTGCTCACGGACCCAATTCTTACCAATTATGTGACTAGGTATCCCAGTACAACAGCAAGACGTGGGAAAAATTTAAAAGATCACCTTGTGAGGAGTCACTATGATCCAGGTATGAGAAAACATCCTTTTGGGACAAAGGGAGCCAAATGGGGATGTTCCCCTTGTGGGCATTGTGTGGTATGTCCTAACGTAGAGAGTATAACAACTTTCCCTAATGTTACAGGCACGAAAACATATACCATCACACATGCAATAACCTGTACTACGAAAGCTGTAGTATATTACGCAACGTGCCCATGCCCTAAAGTATATGTCGGCCTTACCTCAAGGGAACTAAAAGTGCGGGTGAGAGAGCACATGTCTGACATCAGAAGAGCAGCAAGTGAGCAAGTCGTGGAAACTTTAAAACCTATACCGCGCCATTTTAAAACATACCATTCCTGTGATCCAACAAAGCTAAAGGTGAGAGGCATTGATCACATTGTTGCAAGCATGAGAGGGGGAAATATCAAACAAAAACTGGCACAATGCGAAGCACGCTGGATTTGGACCCTTGGGTCAATGCAGCCTCTAGGTCTTAATGAATCCCTTAGTTTCGCTCCATTCCTCTGAACCACTGACTCTCTGCGGGTCTAGTTTTTAATTACGTTTTTATTATATTATCTATATAGCTTCGTTTAGTTGCTATTTTTATGTACATGTATAGTCATTACTTTGTTAACTACCCTCCTTTGGGATTTTTCTCATGTTTTGAAGGCATTTAGAAATACAGTTATCTATCGGAGACGTATACATTGGGGACACTGGAGGTCATGGATTCTCGGAGATGAAGCTATCAAAACATACGTGCCTGACTAACTCTATGTTATTTATGGGTGGGGTGATCTATTGTATATATATAATGGGGGGGTAAAAAACCTGCTTAAATTGGTTTCCAGTGGCACCATATTGCTGCACATACGTTTATATATATGTTTGTGCTAAATTGATTTCATATATTGTAGTGTATTGTATGTATGCATGTATTGTTTTTATTGGTATGTGTGTGCAGTTATTATTATGGATACTATTCCGCACTGGTCTGTTTTTATATTTCATGCACGGAGATTCTAATATATGGATGCATGGATTTTTTTTTTATTTTTTTTTTTTTATTATTTTTTTTTATTATTATATATATTTTTTTCTGCACTGATATTTGTCAATTAATATATATATTATATATTTTTTTGTATTTTCTGTATATATTTTTAAATATTCCTCGTGCATGTATATATTTATTATTATTTAGTGATATACCTGTATCTGCGGACATTTCCCTACCTATTTATATGTACATACAGTATCTTTTTTATGATATCTAATATATATATATTTTTGTACCTTGGTTGTATGTTTTGTGTGTGTATGTGTGTATATATATTTATATCTGTATTTATTTA
Source organism: Rhinoderma darwinii (assembly GCF_050947455.1). Lineage (NCBI taxonomy): Eukaryota > Metazoa > Chordata > Amphibia > Anura > Rhinodermatidae > Rhinoderma > Rhinoderma darwinii. The sequence continues at coordinate 624,194,762 of NC_134687.1, forward strand.
TTTATGATGTTTTTATACATGAGTATTGGTGAATATGCACTTGCAATTATACAAAATTTGTGTTCACATTATATTATTATTTTATTTATTTAGTAATATAACTACATAATATGTTGTGTATGTATATTTTTGCATATACACACCTGTAACACTTTTTCATATTTCCAAGATTTGTTCACATATTATTTAACATGTCCTTTACATTTTCACTATTAATCCATTTATTTCACCACTTACACTGTTATTAATTTATTGTTCCATTTTATTCATTCATATATTCTTTGTACATAGGTACAATACACTGTACACTGGTTGTATATATATATTCATATAACACTTGTTTATTATTCCACACACTTTTCACATCTTTATTCATCTATTAATTTATTCACTTTTCGGTCCTCTTCCTTTATTTAACCATTTACATTTCGTATCATCCTTATTTATTATGGACCGTCTTTTATGTCACATCACATATACTTGTGTTTTCTTTTTATAATTTTCCTTTATTGTTCGTTTCCTTTTCTCTTGCTTTTTTCTCTCTTTCTTTGTTCTGTTTTGTTTCTTGCCATACTACCTGCACATAGATCGCAGTTGTATCCCCTACAAATAATGTTTTATCATTTTTAAGTTTCCCCAATGTACTTACATATTTTCATCGTCAGTGTCATCAGTGTCTCCAAATTTGCATCTCCGCTCTGAGTACTATCTGGGAGGAGGAGGTGTGCGCTGGCGGGGGGTGGGGGAGTGGCTCACTCACTCTCGGCCGAGTCTCTGATCCTGGTTGGACGTGGGCGGCGTTGTCAGACAGCGTCCGCGCACTTCCGCCTGGATGACTCGGTACCGGAAGTGGGGAGTAGCCATCTTGCTACCCCCGGCCTGTCGCCGAGTACCTCCGACATTACCCACTGCCACCAATTACAGTCTAATTATGCCCACATTTAAGGGAGGGTCCCGCCGGGAAGACGCCATCCCCGGACGAAGGCATCAGCCGAAACGCGCGTCGGGACTGGCGTCTCCCCCATGTTGGCTACATGAATCCGGGTACATAACACTACTTTCTTTATATGCATCTGGCTATCTGGTGGTATTATGACTCAGTTCCTCGACTCTCACCTATATTTGCTTTAGTGCTGCCAATCACACTCATGACTTACATTCTGTAACACTTGTAAACTGCATATTTGATATATGAATGATTTCACCCATGTGTATTGGCCACATATATTTATAACCTCTACATAACAGGCAAATAGTGGTTTTAACCTGAGGATCTGCACTACCTGCACCACCTATTCATGATATTTTACGCATAGCCATATGCATTTAGAGATTTTTTGATATACAACAGTACTGATCCCGGGTCTTGTTACTCATTTGTGACATTGTGTTACCATTAATATTTATACACAACATGGGCTGACACCAACTTACATTGTATGACTCATTTTTTAAATTGTTCTGTTTCTTGAATTTGTTAATAAAGAATCCTTTCTATTGCAATATCTTGTGTGTACTTGACCTCTTTTCTCTATAGGTTTCATATCATAAATAGTGTAGACTAAGTGTAATAGGATTAATTAGGAGGACAGCAGAGGCTCATTATTAATTAATTAGATTTGATAAACTTACAGTTTGAACTCTCTTCATATGGCCAGCGTGTGGAGTTCGCGCGCATGCACTGCGCATGCTCCAAGATGGCGACGATACCGGATATCAAATCTGGTGAAGCGCATCGTGGAACGCAATCGCTATCGCGCATGCGCGGGTACGTAACTTGCGTTCCAATCCCATTGCGCAGGCGCGAGTAGCGATGAGATGGAGATATAGAATGAACTGAATATAGACAATTCAGTTCTATGAACTGTCTGGAGGGTAATATATGGACCAATATCGCACAGATCAAAGATGTAAAGTGATCATCAATGTCTATGGGCATGATTTTGAAAAGAAAGGGGAGATTTTTTATATATCTCTCAAATATCCCATACAAGTGAGAATGTGACTATAGTCAACCATGGCATTTAATAAGTAACCATGATAGATAGGCATAGATGATCCCTGACATAAATGTCAAATACATTAAATATATCGAAAATAGCTCATATAAAGCATGTATATAATAGATAATATATTTCCATTGAAAACATGCTAATAAATAGAAAGATAACAAATCTACAATATAATAGGGGCCATGCTCCAGAGTGTATATAATAAACTATAAATTCATACACGATAAATATGCTGTGATGCTAAAATCAATGCTGGATATAGAGAGCCATAGGTAAGCGATTTCATGTGGGGCATAATAATCCCAAAACTAGGCCTCTGCTGTTCTCCGGAATCCTTCAAAGTGCTTGACACATCCGTATGTTTCTACGAACATATAGAAAAAGAAAAGAGAGGCAAATTACCATAAAATACTGATCTAAACACAAAACCCAAAATTATGATGAAAATTGACATTTAAAAATTAAAAATGCAAACATAAACAGAGACAAAATAAGACTCCAAATTATGTATACACAAGGCACATACAATACCAATCGGGAATATTGACCAATCGTATCCCCCAGACCATCAGGCAAGTTGCCCCCCATTTTTTATGTAACAAGATAATTTTTTAGATATGTGGGCCATAAGAATATTCTATATTCAGCCCCTTGGGAGACATTGTTTCCAACTTATAGATCCACTCTAGCTCTTTTCTTTTGAGAGCCAAACCTCTATTCCCACCGCGTCTCATCTGAGGTACAGAATCAATGATTCTGAACCTCAACTGCGACAAGCTATGATTTTTTTCGCAAAAGTGTCTCGACACTGGTAGATCCTGTCTCTTTGTTTTGATGTTAGATTTATGGTTTCTCAACCTGAGACGTATTTCCGTTGTAGTCTCACCAACATAGTGTAGACCACAAGGGCAACTCAATAAATAGATCACAAAAGATGAATGACATGTGAAAAAGCCCTTAATTTTGATAACACTACCAGTTTGTGGATGATTAAACGAATCACCCTTCAACATGTACTCGCAAATATTGCAACCCAGGCAGGGGTAGCAACCCAATTTGGGAGGTGCCAAAAATCTTTGACTCATTCGATTCGACCCAATATCAGCTCTCACCAGACTATTCTTAATCGTTTTGCCTCTTCTGTAGGCCATCATGGGTCTCTCCTGGAATTCAATTATTTCCGGAAAGGCTCTGCTCAGAACCTTCCAGTCCCTCCTCAGGATCTCACCAATTTGTGAGCTTAGTGTGGAGAAGGTGGAAACAAAGGGCATACGAACCTTCTTTTCTATACTTGACTTTTTTATCGTGTATGAATTTATAGTTTATTATATACACTCTGGAGCATGGCCCCTATTATATTGTAGATTTGTTATCTTTCTATTTATTAGCATGTTTTCAATGGAAATATATTATCTATTATATACATGCTTTATATGAGCTATTTTCGATATATTTAATGTATTTGACATTTATGTCAGGGATCATCTATGCCTATCTATCATGGTTACTTATTAAATCCCATGGTTGACTATAGTCACATTCTCACTTGTATGGGATATTTGAGAGATATATAAAAAATCTCCCCTTTCTTTTCAAAATCATGCCCATAGACATTGATGATCACTTTACATCTTTGATCTGTGCGATATTGGTCCATATATTACCCTCCAGACAGTTCATAGAACTGAATTGTCTATATTCAGTTCATTCTATATCTCCATCTCATCGCTACTCGCGCCTGCGCAATGGGATTGGAATGCAAGTTCCGTACCCGCGCATGCGCGATAGCGATTGCGTTCCACGATGCGCTTCACCAGACTTGATATCGGGTATCGTCGCCATCTTGGAGCATGCGCAGTGCATGCGCGCAAACTCCACACGCTGGCCATATGAAGAGAGTTCAAACTGTAAGTTTATCAAATCTAATTAATTAATAATGAGCCTCTGCTGTCCTCCTAATTAATCCTATTACACTTAGTCTACACTATTTATGATATGTATAAATCATGTCTTCAAATATATTGCCGTTTATTAATAGCGTTTTGAAGACTCATTGCTGCACTGTCTGTATAAAAATCATAATACACTGCTATGTTCACATTTTTATGGATTTTATGAGAATTGTACTGTCAATTTGTTTGATTGTCAGTTGATGTACGTCCTCCCTATATATACTTGGCACTTGTGTTAGTTTGTCATGGCTTGAGAAAGGTGCCTGTTGAACCGAAACGTTGCTGTGTTTATTTTGAGGTGAATAAATCCACTTTGCTTGCATCTGCCTTGAAGTCCTGGTGCCGTCACTGCTTTCTACGCTGTCTTCTATCCATAAAATAGGGGAATTGATTCATCCCCTGGTGACGAGCACATGGCCTGATTTCCTGTTATTTTGGAGTGCTGTGTTTTTCCATTGCTGGATTGTATGTATATATATATATATATATATATATATATCCTTTCAAAATACGAGACAGCACACCTTGATAGTGAAAAAAGTATATATATAACCTGTAGAGATGCAGAACGAACAACAGGTCTCTTACGTCTACATGTACATAGTAAGATTTAGGGAGGGGAACAGTATGAGTTCGGACATCCGGGTCTCGTGAGGACGCAAGCACCAATTCACCAGCTACTAGGTCATCACCAACATTATATCATTATAGGTGTGTATACTGAAATAGATTGCTCTACAGTAGATACCAGGTCGTTAGACCAAAACAGCTGTCAGGAAGAACAGTTATGAATTTATTCCAGATTTGGAAGAACTGCCTTACTCTTTTCCCTTTTAACAGAGATGCCTCTATCCAATCCATCCGGAACAGGTATGATAATTTCTCAAGGAAAAGTCGAACGGTAGGTGGGGATGATGAAATCCAACAGTGTAAAATGGTCTTACGTGCTTCCGCAGAAATGAACATTAAGTGCCTTTTCTCACATCGGTGTGTTACATTAGTATCAGGCGGTAGTATTCCAAATAAACTCCATATATCTGTGTAAGGACATTTGTCCAGCAAAAAGATTGTACTTGGCGCCAAAAAGGTTTGTATACGGGGACACGCCCAGAGGCAGTGTCGTAAATCAGCATTAGGGGAGATGCATTTGGGACATGAGTAATCTGTGGTATTACCAATTATAAAGCCCCTATGTGGAGAAACATAAGCCCTATGTGTCACCTTATATGCCATTTCCCAGTACATTGCTGAAGGTAAATATTTTACTGCCAATAGTAGGGCAGATAGGATATCTTCAGTGGAAGTATCAGTAAGTATTGCGGACCAATAAGCCACTCCAGTGGAAGATTTGGAATAATCATATTTATAGGAGAGTAAGCGATAGTAAGTTATTAGTTTAGGCAATATTTGTCGGGTAGGTGTCAGTGCTAAAAAGGGATCATATCAATCATCATCTGTCATATGTTTGAGAACTTTAGATACATAGCTATAAGCTTGTAAATAATAGAACGGATGAGGACCCACTATTTCATATTTTAATCGTATTTCGTTAAATGTGTCTATCTGTCGTCTAGTTCTATCTACCATTTTAATGATACTATCCAGGCCTCCAGATTGCCACAGTTTAAATATATGGGGTGGTTTTCCTTCAAGAAAGGTAGGATTTCCTAAGAACTGTAGAGATAATGAATATCTCGGATTAAGTGAGAGAGCGTGTCTAGCCTTGGTCCAGGATTTCCAGGTAGTTATTAGAAGAGGTTTTGTCTTTATATCACCCGGTAAGTCTGGATATGGGGTATGTAAGAGGCTAATCAGGGAGATATCATGCGTGAATTGTCTGTCCAATGCGGCATCCGTATAGATCGAAGTCTAAACGCACCAGTCGCCTACTGTTCAGAGTTGGGCAGCTATATTATACAGAGAAATGTTTGGAAAGTTAATTCCACCATTAGTTTTATGTTGTTGTAAGATATGTAGTTCGGTTCGTGGTCTTTTATTATTCCAAATAAATTTACGGAATAAACCACTAATACTTTTAACGTCTCGGGGTCGGAGATACAATGGTAGTGATTGGAGAATATATAGGAGTTTGGGGAAATTAAAATTTTTAATAAATTAGCCCTACCAAGAAATGAGAGTGTGAAGTTCCTCCATGTGTTTAGTTGGGATCTCAGATACGATATGAAGGTTCCTACATTATGTTTGTAAAGGGTAGTAGGAGATCTTGTGACCTGAATACCAAGATAGGGTATCGATGTCGTGTTCCAGTTGAAATCATATCTAGAAGACCAAGTGGATTTTGTGGGGCCTTTCAAAAGTAATGCTTCCGATTTCGACGTGTTAATCTTGAATTCTGATAGGGATCTGTATTTTGTAATGTCTCGTAATATGGGGTCTAGGGAGGTTAGTGGGTTTGTAATATATAATAATATATCATCTGCAAAGGCAGATAGTTTCAATTCCATTGAACCCACATGTATTCCTTGAAAAGGAGTTACTGTGAGAAGATATCTAAGGAGGGGGTCTATGGAGAGATTAGATAAAAGGGGGGATAGCGGGCATCCCTGCCGTGTACCTCTATATATATCAATGGGCATAGTGTTATGGCTATTTATAGTGAGGGTTGTGTAAGCCTGGTGTTGGGAACCTCTGAAGCCACAAAATCGAAGGGTGGTGTGTAAGAAATGCCATGATACCGCGTCAAATGCCTTTTCGGTGTCTAATCCCAAAAGCATCGTAATCTTTGAGGGTGGAAGCTTGTACTATGGCCGCTATTGCCTGTCTAATGCCTTTAGTTGAATGTCTATTTTTAAGGAAACCCATTTGACTCCGTGTATTCATAGGGCCCAAGACTGTCTGCAATCTATCTGCTAGAATTTTAGCCAGTAATTTATAATCTTGGTTCAGTAAGGATATGGGACGGTAAGAGCCAACTGCAGTCTGATCTCTTTTGGGTTTTAGAATCAGAATAGTTCTGGAGCCAAAGAACTTGCGAGGCCGAAGGTCCGTCATATAGATGTCATTCAGAATTCTTGTTAATGGAGACACCAGGTCTGGCAAAAGCATCTTATAATATTCTGAAGAGAGACCATCTGGGCCTGGTGTTTTATTATTCAGGAGAGCAGTGATAGCTCTGCGGAATCCTCCTCTGAGATCTCCTGATCAAGAAACTGCTGGTATAGTAAGGGAAGTTTAGGCATTGCGATAGAGGACAAAAAGGACCATGTAGCCCCTGAGTCATATTCTCTAATGGTGTGTTGTATTTGGTCAGGTGCCAAGATAGTTTTGTTAGTGGTGGGGTGGGTTAGTTTTGGAATGTCATAAGAGGATCTACAGGGCTTGTGGATTTTTGCCAGTATCGAACCTATACGATTACCCCAGCGGAAGTATTTATTGAGTATAGCTTCTATCTGTCATTTAGCTTGTCCTTCTAAGTGTCCAAAAGGGTTTTCGCTTCCAAATAAAGAGATTTATTTTCTTCTGATCTAGCTAAAAGATATGATTTATGTGTTTTCAGTACTTCAAGGTTTAAAGTGTTAAATTGTTTTTGTAAGTTAATGCGTCCACGCTTGAGATAAGATATGATGTGACCTCTCAGAGTCTTCTAAATGTTCAAAGTTATCGTCCACATAATGCGACCAGTGAGTAGATAGAAATTGTTTAAAGTCTTCAGAGGTGAGTAGGTAAGAGGGGAATCTCCAGTTAAGACTTTTAGGTTTAGGTGTGCCCAAGGTAATTGTGAGAGTTCTAGGAGCGTGGTCAGATATTGCCATGGGCATTATTTCCGCTGAGGCAATTGAGGGGAACATCGGCATTGACATCAGAAAGAGATCTATTCTAGAATGAGAGTGGTGGGCATGTGAGTAATGGGTATAATCCCTTTCAGTTGAATGTAGGAGTAGCCAAGGATCACATAGGGCAAACTGAGTCATCAAATCTAGTCCTACATGACGGAGGCTGCCACAGTGTCCTGTGTGGATAGACCAGTGCGATCTACATCACTATGTAAGGTGGTATTGAAGTCACCTCCTATAATAAGGGTGTGGAGTGTTCTCAGCAAGAGAAAGTCCATTAGGACTACGTTGGGATAGTTAGGGGCATATAAATTAAGGAGGCTATATCTGGAGTCCTGGACTGTTATATCCAGATAAAGGAAGCGACCCTCAGGGTCTGGATGAGATTCATGTATTGTGTAAGGTAATGCCTTGTGTAGGATAATGGCCACTCCTCTATTTTTAGAAGTATGTGAAGCTGTCAGACAATCTCCAATCCAATTGGCCTTCAAAGTACTCTCCCCTTCCTTACTCCAATGTGTTTCCTGTAAGAAGACAATATGTTGCTTTAGTCTATGTAAATGGGTCATAATTTTCATGCGTTTAACAACAGTGTTCAAGCCTGCTACATTCCATGATACTATTTTGAGTGTTGCCAGTGGTATGTGTGGCGGTGGTGCATCAGGGGAAATAGAACTCATCCTATTCCCGCAGGTAGGTTCTGTCATTCTTTAAAGACTCCTCGTCCCAGCCAGCGAAGAGCCTCCTTCGTAGTGAGAACCCGGATGTCCGAAGGGGGGAGGGTGAGCAGTATACAGTAAGGGCAAAAAAACATAGATTAATATATAAACATAACATATGCAACATTATGCATCGGAGATGGAACATAGAAATGCATTGTTATCACAATGAAATGGCCTAAGGAAATGGAGAGTCTCTCCTCCAGGAGTGCATAGAGATATTCTAGTCAGGTGCCTCCCTAATCAGGGATCTCCTGCCTTGAACCGGGTCCTCATAGATTACAGGTCTTCCATTTTGCATCACCTTCAGGCGAGCTGGAAATAATAACTAAAAAAACGAACGAGGATATGACCCTTGGTAGCTGGCGGGCACAATATACATAAACATAGAAAGGAGCTGCCTGCAACAGCCAACCCTATTTCCCAGCCACCACTAATATATGAAAAGGAGTTACAATTTTATTAGCTACTTATAGCTGGACAGACCACAATTAGGATTTAAAATTATCACCAGCCGAGATCGGACAAACACATGTGTAACCTGATTGACCAGGCATATCTGCATGTAACATAGGATTGTATCTTCCCTATTCAGTTAAATTGTCAGTAAACAGTAGCAGCAATAGGTCCGATCAACGGCAGTGTCTAAAATATGAACAGCCCCCCCGACATGTTTCGCCACTAAGTAGCGTCCTCAGCAGTGGCGGATTAAGTAGACCATGGGCCCTGGGCTGTTACCCAAACTTGGGCCCCCCTTCCTCACCGTAACTATTTTTAACACTACCTTTTTGGGCAAGCATTAACAGTGTTACGATTCCCCTTGTCACAGCGCGGTGTCCCTACATACTGACAGGATCACACTGTGCAGGGACACAACCTCCTGACAAGGGGAATTGTCTATCAGTCCTGGACTGCAGAATGACTTTTTGTGAAATACAAGGATTCCTATAATAAACATGTCAGGAGAGGTGACAGATTCTCTATAAATCTAGTGACTCACAGGTGACGACGTCTCAGATTCTAGTAGTTTTTTTCCTCTTTTCTTCTCCATCCGGTCCAGCACTCATGACGACTTCTCCCGGCCATGACTCATTTCTTCAGAATTTGCCACTCAGACGTCTCCTCACTTTTCCAACATTTCCACACCTATAAACGAAAATAAAGTTATCATGGTGCCACATACTGTGCCCCTAAATATAATAGCACCAAACACTGCGCGCCTGAATATAATACCACACACTGTAAAACACCACATACACACAGCCCCCTGTACATAGTGCCACACACAGCCCCTGTAGATATTACACACCCCCATAGATATTGCACACCCCCATAGATATCGCCATACACAGCCCCCTCTATATATCACACATCCCCCTCGTAGAGCGTTACACACAGCCCCCTATAGATAGTGCCATACAGCCCTCCCCCTCTTGTAAATAGCACCAAAAAGCCCCCCATATAAAGAGCGCCACACACATACCACTGTGGATAGCACTACACAGCCCCCCCCCTTGTATATAGTGCCACACAGCGCTCCCCCTTGTATATAGTGCCACACAGCGCTCCCCCTTGTATATAGTGCCACACAGCGCTCCCCCTTGTATATAGTGCCACACAGCGCTCCCCCTTGTATATAGTGCCTCACAGCGCTCCCCCTTGTATATAGTGCCACAATGCTATGTACACATTTAAAAACGTTATATTATAATTATATATATATATATATATATATATAATGTATGTCTGTGTATCAGTGTGATTGATTGATTTTATTAAAAAATATTTTTACTTTTTGAGATACAGCTGCTTTGTATCCTGTATCCGTCAGGTCAGCAGGACTGACAGGATCAGTGACACGCAGGATCCACCTCAAATCTATCGCATTTAAGATTATAATTTAGCGCAGGGCCCGTTTCACTGATCCCGTCAGTCCTGCTGACCTGACGGATACAGGATACAAAGCAGCTGTATCTCAAAAAGTGAAAATATTTTTTAATAAAATGTAATTACAAAGTTGCACCAAACACACATTTTTATTAAAAAAAAATAAAACCAACGTGATTTTTGCGACGTTTTTTCCGTAGACAATGCAGGTTTCGTTTTTTATCATTTTTATACACACCTTTTTTGCTATTTTAGAATTTTTATTCATAAAGTTTGAAAATAATAGTAAAAAAATAAGCTTTTTTACGTTTCAGCTATTTTTTTTGCGTAATAACATAGTTTTACCCTAAAATAGACCTTTTGTTTGTGATCGCCATTGTCTACCGTAAACTTTAATATATTACATGTCTATATTAGGGTAATTGGGTCAGCGCTAGCGTTACAACAATGATTGGCGGGGGGGGGGAACGTTTTTTTTGGGGTGGATATTTTATGTGTATTTATTATTTACATTTTTTTTGCACTTTATTATTTTTTTATTACTATGGTCTGTCCCTTAAAGGTCAAAAAAGACCTTTGGGGAACTTTATATATTTTTTTTCTTTGTTTTACACCATGTTTTTCCACTGTAACTGGGGCTGCACAGCAGCCCCAGTTACAGGGGAAATCAGCCCTCTCACAGTGACGATCGTCACTAACAGGGCTGTGCTGGGTCTAGTAAGACCCAGATACAGTCTGCCACTAACGGCACCCGGCGATCATGTGACCAGTCACATGATCACCGGGAGGAATAGAGACAGCGCCGCTGCTGCTGTCTCTATTCCTGTACACAGCGTTCATTGAACGCTGTGTAAGAAGACATCGGAGAAGACAGAAGCAGCGAAAGCTGCTTCTATCTTCTCCTCAGGGTCCCCGGCAGTCACTGACAGCCGGAGACCCGACATTCAGCTGCCCGATCGCGCGGGCAGCAAGTTAAAACCCGAGCCGTAGAAAGTCTATGGCTCGGGTTTTAAGGACCCGTCCCTGACCGCTGGCCGTAAAAATACAGCCAGCGGTCGGGAACCAGTTGGGCAGGAGGATAAGCCTGTACTGACCTCAGCGCCGGTGACCGCCCGACCGGCTCTTCTCTTGCTGCTTTGGAGTAACAGAACAGCCGTCCGTCGCTGTTCTGTTACTCAATGGCGGCGGGCCGCACTTGTCAGGGAGGCGTGTCCTACCTATTTCCCGGCCAATTCCCTGCTCCTCCTCATCTTCAGCCGTTAGCAGCGCTAGCGCGCTGAATAGATTTAGGAGATGATGTGCGTTTCGGGCTGCCATGGGCCCCCTGGGAGCCTCGGGCCCCGGGCGGCCGCCCGAAACGCCCATATGATAATCCGCCACTGGTCCTCAGGGGTACACGGGGCCGTTGATCGGACCTATTGCTGCTACTGTTTACTGACAATTTAACTGAATAGGGAAGATACAATCCTATGTTACATGCAGATATGCCTGGTCAATCAGGTTACACATGTGTTTGTCCGATCTCGGCTGGTGATAATTTTAAATCCTAATTGTGGTCTGTCCAGCTATAAGTAGCTAATAAAATTGTAACTCCTTTTCATATATTAGTGGTGGCTGGGAAATAGGGTTGGCTGTTGCAGGCAGCTCCTTTCTATGTTTATGGAAATAATAACTGGAACCGAATCCGTTGCTCTAAGAGATGCTTACATATCAGAGTGAAGGCCCTTCGTTTAGTTGCAACTGCTACAGAGAAGTCTTGGAATATTAGAATCTTTTGACCAGAAATCTGCAACTGGTCACATTTCCGATAAGCTCGAAAGACCGTTTCCTTAACAGTCCAGTTGAGGTATTTGGCAATGACTGGTCTGGGTCTAGTGTCTCTCTCTCTTTTCAAGGGGCCAATGAGAGGGTGTCTTCACATGATACTATTCTGGTCTCAAGATCAAAACGTTTTTGAGCATTGGCAGTTATCTGTGCCAGAGCTGAATTGATAGAAGCATGAAGTGTTCGTCAGGCATTGGCAGTAGATGACATGAGACTTCTTGAGCCATATCAAAGGCCTGCCCCTGCTCAGATGCATGTGAAGACATAGGGGATGGTGCTGGAGATAGGTTAGGGGGTGTTATGTCCCCATCTGTCAGAAGTTCTAGAGACATCGGGTTCGAGTCAGCTATCAGATGTGGATGCATTTTTTGGTTTAGTCTTTTATTATCTTTGAGCTGTTTGAATTTTGATATCTTTGGCATTGTTGGTCGTGTTCACCGTGTGGGGAAAATAACAGTAAAGGATTTGCCTGACACAGCTTCTGTGTCGACGCCCGTGGTTAATCAGCCTGCATCTGTTCCTAGGTCTGCTAGAGTGACTCGATCTGCTACCACTCAGGCTGGTAGGCTGAGGAGTGGGAGAGCCTGTCGCAGTCTGGCCAGATGGTTCTAGCTCCCGCCCTTGGTCCACTTATACCTTCATTTGCTGTTTGTCCTTTGCCTGTGATTCTCCTGTTTCCTGGCTCTGCTGTTCCTGTTGTTACTATTGACCTCTGCTTCATATTGACCCTGGCTTGACTGACTATTCTCCTGCTCTGCATGTGTTACCACTTACACTCCTGGTTTGACTCGGCTCGTCCACTACTCTGTTGCTCATGGTGTTGCCGTGGGCAACTGCCCCACATTCCTTTGCTTTTGTGTTCCCTTGTCTTGTTTGTCTGTCGTGCACTTATTGAGCGTAGGGACCGTCGCCCAGTTGTACGCCGTCGCCTAGGACGGGCTGTGCAAGTAGGCAGGGACTGAGTGGCGGGTAGATTAAGGCCTGTTCCGGTCCTGGCCTTAAAGCAGTGATAGCGTTAAGCTGCTTTAAAACTGTGTCTGCAGACACAGTACCCTGTTAATGCTCTTACGTAATAGTCCATCAGATTGCGTTAACAGGACAACGCCTGTGACAGACTATTACGTCACATAGCGTTAAGGGGTTAACATGTCATTTTTACAGCACAGTGAACATCGTAAAAACAAAGCCCAAAAAACAATGGCTGAATTGTCATAATAATAATTCAAGTTTTTAATACATTACATGTACCCCACAATGATGCCATTAAAAAATACAACTCCTCCAGCAAAAAACAAGTCTTCCTATGACTACATCGACATAAAAATGAAAAACGCAATGATAAAAAAAAGGAAAAAAGTTGCTGCATCCTCGAGGGGGTTAAGCACCGAGCCTATTTTGTGTTATGGACGGCAGGATTTTTTTCGGTTTTGCATCGTCATATTCCGAGAGCCATAACTTTTTTATTTTTCTGGCAACTTAACTGTATAAGGACTGGATTTTTGCGGGATGAGTTGAATTTTTTAAGGGCACCTTTTCCGGTGCAAATAACTTATTTATTACGTTTTGTAAAAATGTTTTTAGGGTAATGGGAAAAAAAAAGCCCCCCTCACTCTATCTAACCACACTGGTGCCGTGGTCGCTATTGCCCACAGTATATAAGGGGTTAAGCATCCAGAATCAGAGTCACCCCACTACTGAAACACCAACTTCTACACAAATGAGCAGCCACACTGCTGATTTACTATGTTATACTAAGAGCAGGGCCTGATGGATCAGTGCACGTCAGGTCCAAAATTTGCATTGGGGCCCATAGAACTCTAGTGATGCCACTATTCGGCAGGTGTTCATGATAGGCAGCTTGCAGTGAAAGGGCCACTATGGTTAAGCTGTAATTTGCCCCTATCCTGGTGAGCTTTTGGAAATGAATGTTTTTGGGGCAGCTTCCTTCTTCCTGTCGTATAGTTTATAGATTAAGCTTTCTGGTGTTGATGTCAGGCAAACAACATTTATTGAAGGTAATAACACATGGGGTGAGCCTGAGTCCTTCATCAGGTAACATGACATTGTCCTTCTTATCCCCCGATTTACTGTTTTGTTGGCCCACTTGGATTTCCATTTCCCAAGCAGTTGAAATATTGTAATTTCCCAAGCGTTGTGTCTAATCTTTGCATAAGTTTTATCCAGCCATAAACTAGAGCTTTTCTAAAAGGCCGATTTAGACCATTTTTGGTTGACCACGGCACCTTTTTGAGACACGAACGAGCTTGACAAATGTGGACTGAAGACAGATATCTGCAGAAAAGTCTAGAAATCCCTTCCGTATAGCCAAGTTTACTAGTGTTTTGACAATATTGCTCTATTACTTTACCTGTTTTCTTTTAGCCTTTTTATCCCCAGTGAATTTAGCACTATTTTGAAAAACAAACGAACCCATGAAACGCGATCATAATTGCATGAAATCTAAACAGATTATCCTATAAATATGGTTTCCTTTGAGCGGTGTAAAACAACACCGGATTTGTGTATAAAACCTTAATGGATCCAACAAAGGATTAGACAAAAATCAATTCATTCTCTCAGTTGTTTGACTACAATTTGTCACGGTAAACGTGTTCCTATCTCGAGCCTCATAATAAATATTAGATTTCATGTTGTGCAAAATTATGTAAGATGCGGCGCGGACTATTTCTTTGGGATATAGAATTTAAAAAAAAAATTTATGACAAAAAGTATTTATAAAAGCTTCCTAGGCTGTAGCCTTCGGCTTCATTCAAGTTGTCGTTTTTTATGGCGCTATTTAATGTACCATATAATGTACTGGGAAACTGAAAACGGAAAAAAAAATATTTGTGGGGTAAAATTGGCAAAAAACAGCGATGGCGCAATTGTTCGGGTTTCGTTCGTCGTGTCGTAAAAACAAACTACATGTTCACTTTATTCTACAAGTTGAAAAAAATTACGGCGATACAAAATTTATGTTTTTTTATATTTTACCACTTTTATAAAAAAAACTATTTGTTAAAAAAAGAGTGTTTTCTATCGCCACATTCTGAGAGCCATAACGTTTTGATTTTTCTGTTGAGTTGGCGGTGTGATGGCTTATCTTTTTTAGCTTTAGTTTTTATTGGTATAATTTTGGGGTACATGTGACTTTTTGATCACTTTTTATTCCATATTCTGGGCAGCGAAGGTGAACAAAAAACAGCAATTTGGGTGTATTTATAAAAAAAAATATTTTTTTTTACTGCGTTCACCGAGCCAGATAGAATAACATATTGTAATAGTTCGGACTTTTATGGACGCAGCAATACTAGTTATGTTAGCTTTTATTTATTTGTACTTTAGGGAAAAAATGGGAAACGTTTTTTTTTTTTAACTTTCAATTATTATTTTTAGAAGTCCCCCTAGAGGAATTGAACCGGTGATCGTTGGATTGCTCCTACAGTCTTTTAGAAATGAAGCAAGATATGTTATTTTTTTATGGGAGTTTTTTAAACTTTTAATATATATATTTTGTTTATGGCTACTAAAAAAAAAAAATCTATTTTTAACTGTGTTTACCTTTTCTTTTGTTAGCCCCACTAGGGGACCGTCCGTGAACCAGTAATCGTTGGATGGATTGCATGATATACAGGGCTTCATAGGAGTACAAAGATGGCGCACCTGAGGGCTTTCAATAGGCCCCCTAGGCTGCCATTACAACCATAGAACCTCCTCTATGCGGCGCTACCATATGCATAAAGACTTTTGCTTTTTTGTCCTTCAAGATTCCCATGTTGTATTTGACAACCATTGAGAAGTAAATCTTAAGAGTAGAGCAGGACTAGAAAAACATGGCTGCTTTCTTACAGAATTGATCTCACACCTGTCCATGGATTGTCCCTGGTATTGCCGCTCAGCTCTATTGAAGTGAATAGGGTTGAGCTGCAATACCAAATACAACCTGTGGACAGGTGTGGTGCTGTTCTTGGAAGAAAGTATTATTGGGCACTGTATGAACCTTTTATTTTGGCAATGTATGGCCTGTATCGTAGTAATATGTGGCCACTATGAGTAGCTTGCTGTTTCTAGGCTATTGATGGGCTATGGTGGCGGAGGTGGCTCCTATTCACTATGTGTCTCCCAGCAGTCTTTGCCAATAGATGAGGGGCAGGAACCTGAAGTTGGGAGAAATATTAGGATTTTTATAAATATAACTTCCCACAATAGTCTAATATAATTAGTATGATTTATTCCGAACTCTTCAGCCATTGAAAGCTGCAGGTCTTTATTATTCTGTGACAGTGTATGACCTCTGTGTCTTCCTGCTTCCAATCAAAACCCAGAAATATTCTGCCTATTACCGTAGACACTTGTAGTTGAGAGTTTCTTTTTAATGAATGTGACCGTCAATAACTTTGAGTATAATGAGAAAGTTGGACTTTCTCCAAGACAATTTATAAGACTAAAAATATTTGTTCTGGATTACCGAGTCTCGAAATTATACTCAAGGGTTTCATCTAAATAATATACATTCTGGTATGTACAGACAATAAGTATGGCTGGAAAAGGATAATATAAAATACACTATTTGGCCCGAAGTATGTGGACCCCTCTTCTAATTATTGAGTTCAGGTGTTTCAGCCACACACATTGCAAACAAGTGCATAAAATCCAGCACACAGCCATGTAATACCCTTAGACAAACATTGCTAGTAGTATGTGTTGCACTGAAGAGCTCAGTGACTTTACACTTGGCACTGCCATAGGATGAAGTGTTATTATCTGCTAGATCTGCCCCAGTCACCTGTAAGTGTTGTTATTATCTGCTAGATCTGTCCTGGTCACCTGTAAGTGCTATTATTATCTGCTAGATCTGCCCCGATCACCTGTAAGTGTTGTTATTATTATTTGCTAGATATGCCCTGCTCACCTGTAAGTGTTGTTATTATTATTATTATTATTATTATTTGCTAGATCTGCCCCAGTCACCTGTAAGTGTTGTTATTATCTGCTAGATCTGTCCTGGTCACCTGTAAGTGCTATTATTATCTGCTAGACCTGCCCTGGTAACCTGTAAGTGTTATTATTTGCTAGATCCGCCCTTCTCACCTGTAAGTGTTGTTATTATTATTATTTGCTAGATCTGCCCCAGTCACCTGTAAGTGTTGTTATTATTACTATCTGCTAGATCTGCCCTGCTCATCTGTAAGTGCTATTATTATTATTATTATTATTATCTGCTAGATCTGCCCCATTCACCTGTAAGTGTTATTATTATTATTATTATTATTATTGTAATCTGCTAGATCTGAGCCGGTCACATGTAAGTGCTATTATTAATATCTGCTATATCTGCCCCAGTCACCTGAAAGTGTTGTTATTATTATCTGTTAGATCTGCCCCAGTCACCTGTAAGTGTTGTTATTATTATTATTATTATTATTATTATTTGCTAGATCTGCCCTAGTCACCTGTAAGTGTTGTTGTTGTTGTTGTTGTTGTTATTATTATTATTATTATTATTATTATTATTATCTGCTAGATCTGCCCTGCTCACCTGTAAGTGCTAATATTATTATTTTTTGCTAGATCTTCCCCCTGGTTTTCTGTGCTATTTTTATCTGCTAGATCTGCCCCGGTCACCTGTAAGTGATATTATTATTATTATTATTATTATCTAAAAGATCTGCACCGGTCACCTGTAAGTGTTGTTATTATTATTATCTGATAGATCTGCCCTGGTCACCTGTCAGTGCTATTATTATTAATATTATTATTTTTTGCTAGATCTGCCCCAGTCACCTGTAAGTGCTATTATTATTTGCTAGATTTTTCCCCGTTTTTTTTGTGCTATTTTTATCTGCTATATCTGCCCCAGTCACCTGTAAGTGCTATTATTACAGCAGTTCAACAAAGCAGTAGACCACGCAAACTCACACAGCAAGCTCTATAAACACATGGTTGGGGGAGTTTGGTATGGAGGTACTTGAGTGGCTGCACAGAGCCCGGACCTCAACACCATCCAACACCTTTGGGATAAATGTGACACCAATTACGAGCCAGACCATCTTGTCCAACATCAGCACCTGTCCTCACAAACGCTCTTTTGGCTGGATTGGCACAAGTTCACACAGACACGGTCCAAAATCTTGTGGATAGTCTTTACAGAAGAGTGGGGACTGTAGGTGCAAAAGGACTCTAACTCCTTATTAACCTCCATTGTTTTGGAATAGGATGTCCAACAAGTTTGTATACAGATGTAGCAAAGTTTAACTTGACCTTTAACGCGTATTTAATGTGTTAAGAGTCAAGTTAAACTTTGCTACATCTGCAGATGTGATGGTCAGGGGTCCATTTAGCCAGATAGTGCACGATTAAATTAATGAAGCCTGATAGGTGCTGGATTATCAAATATTCTGGATTATCAAGTGGTCATTGAAGAATTTATGAAACTCACTCTAAGGCCTCATTTACACGAGCGTATTATACGCGCGTGCGACGCGCGTGCTTTTCACGCGTGCCGTACGCACCTATAATAGTCTATGGGGCTGTTTAGACGATGCGTGAATTTTGCGCAGCGTGAGTGCGTTGCGTAAAACTCACGACATGTTCTATATTCTTGCGTTTTTCACGCAACACGCACCCATTGACTTCAATGGGTGCGTGAAAACAACGCATGCCACACTGACGGTCCTGCGTTGCATGCGCGAAAATCACGCAAGAGCTGTCAAAAGGATGAATGTAAACAGAAAAGCACCACGTGCTTTTCTGGTTACAAACATCCAAACGGAGTGTCAAATTAGAGATGAGCGCACCGAACTTCACCGGGTTCGGCCGAACTCGTTTTAACCGAACCCGGCAAAAAATGTTCGGGTACGCGACGTCAGGAGACAGTCACTGCCCACGGTGCTGAAAGACTTAAACTGTTTCAGCACCATGGACAGTGACTTTCGATCACAATATACATATACGTGTAAAAAAAAAAAGAAGTTCTGACTTACCGATAACTCCCGGCTTCTTCCTCCAGTCCGACCTCCCGGGATGACAATTCAGGCCAAGTGACAGCTGCAGCCAATCACAGGCCAAGCACAGGCTGCAGCCAATCACAGGCTGCAGCGGTCTCATGGCCTGCCGCGTCATCCTGGGAGGTGGGGCCGGATGACAAGAGAGGGACGCGTCACCAAGGCAACGGCCGGGAGACCGGACTGGAGGAAGCAGGCAGTTCATGGTAAGTGTGAACGTCTTTTTTTATTCACAGGTTGGTGTAGATTGTGATCGGCATTCACTGTCGAGGGTGCTGAAAGAGTTACTGCCGATCAGTTAGCTCTTTCAGCACCTTGGACAGTGACGGGCGTCGACTACCTCATCTCTATGATGGCGGCTGCGCGAAAATCACGCAGCCGCGCATCATACACGGATGACACACGGAGCTGTCAATTGCCTTTTGCGCACGCAAAACGCAGCGTTTTTTTGCGTGCGCAAAACGCACACGCTCGTGTAAATGAGGCCTAAGGGTGGAGAACCACCAGGAAGAAAGCCCAAAATAAAAATGTAACACAAAATCTACCATTATTTCCCACATGGTTTTCTCTGTACAGTCTTCTTTGGGTTTGTGAAGTTCCACATAAAACTACTGGTGTGCTGGAAATTAGCAAACATTCTGGATTTTTAGAAGCTAGTTCAAAGAAATTGCTTTGTATATTTGTTTAACTTTGCAGAACTTTATGCCCTATAGACAAAGCAAAATAATAAGGACTCATGCACATGGCCGTATTATAGCTCCTTGCAATCTCTTGAGTTGTATGGAGCGGTTATACGATACCAATAGACTTATAGGGGGCCCTACTGTACCATTCATCTGTATGAATCAGACAGAAAAATATTGGGGCATTCTCCATTACATGCCATATTACAGAGATATAATACCATAATACAGCACTGTACGGAGAATTATATGGCACCACATGATGTGCCTATGTTCAGGAAAGTAGCTATAGGGGTGCAGAGGTTGCAGTCCCCGGTGCCTAAGGGGGCCCAAAAGACCCTCTACCACCTTCTCTACCAAGAAGACACCAGTATTATAAATGATACATGATAGGTGGGGGTTAGTTACAGATTTTGCATTGGGGTCCATAAATTTTAAGTTTCCTCTCTGCCTATAGCAACATAGTGTGGACCTGCAGGGACCCTGTATACCAATGTTCAGGTGTGTAAACGGCTTTGTTGGGTGCATGAGATGGGACTGTAAGGGGAATTTTGAATTTTGAAGAACTCACAGTCATAATAGGGCATAGCAATTTTGGTACGCATAGGTATATGTCACTTAACATTCAACAAAAGCCTCCGACATTTGCCACTATATAGGCATACAGTAGCATACGTCGGCCATTAGCTCACAATATTAAAAAAAAAAGCTGACACATACCACTTCGACCTATGCCAAAAGAAGACTCTTTTGGCATACGTCAGGTCAATGACTGCGTTTTATCTCGGCTCCATTAGGGCAAAGCTGTGATCTATAACTACAGTTTAGCTACAGGGAGTCTGAGGTAGTCTGGGACACACCTCCTGTCTTATCAGTGGTCCAGGCTTATGCTCTCTCCCTCCCTTTTGCAGCGCCGCCTCTTAAGATTGACTTCTGTATATCGGGGAGCAGTGTGAAGAGTCACGCTTTATTCACACAAGGGTATCCAATTTGGGTCCGCAAAAAAGGGACTGTTTTTCATCCATATAAATGTTCGTGTTGCGTCCGTGGGGTTTCCGTGTGTCACCCGTTTTTCTCGTCTGTTTTTCTCCTCTGTAAGTACTTCCAGGTTTCACGTTTCTTTTTTTTTCAGAATTTCTTTAGTAACAGATGTCGTCCTTGTGCTGTCCATTTTTTTCTCGCACCCTTAGACCTAAATGGATGAGTCTGGTCAAAAAAAAAACGGACCAGAATAGGGCATGCTGTGAGTTTCTCGCAAAGGACACACACTCCGATGAACAAAAACTTATGTGTGAATAGCCCCATTGACTGGTATGGGACACTGTGCTGTTCATTCTTAAAACAGACACCACATGGACGAAAAATACGTTAGCGTGAATAAGGCATAATAAAAATCAAACAAACATCTAGAGCGTAAGTTGGAGAACCCTGT
Organism: Rhinoderma darwinii; assembly: GCF_050947455.1. Taxonomy (NCBI): domain Eukaryota; kingdom Metazoa; phylum Chordata; class Amphibia; order Anura; family Rhinodermatidae; genus Rhinoderma; species Rhinoderma darwinii. The sequence continues at coordinate 624,216,069 of NC_134687.1, forward strand.
GCACATTTGTATTACTACTTAACCAGTTTCCAAATTGCAGAAATTATATCTATTAGAAGGTGGCCATGCAAAGATTATCTGTAGAGAAATCTCTAATATAAGTTTAATATTGCATTTTTTTTATATTACATTGTATTATATTACACTATAAAATATATTACATTACATTATATAATACACTATATTATATTATTTAAAACTATATTACATTATATAATATTAATCTATATTATATTATATTATATTATATTATATTGCATTTGATTAGATTTTATTATGATTTTGTTATGGTTAGTAATAAATTCTGTAATTTCCAGTTATTTTTACAGGTTACTATTTAAATATTATAAATTTTGGTAATTGTCAAAAAAAATAAAAAATACAGGACTATCTCTTTACAGTTTTATTATAGGCTGTGCCTTGTTTGGAATTTGATGGAAACCTTAAGGCTCCATGCACACGACGGTAGTTTTTATCTGTAATTAAGGATCCGTAATTATGGATAATCTGCAGACCCATTCATTTCTATTGGCCACGGATACCTTTCCGTATATATTTACAGATGTGTCTTGGGGCCGTATAAATGATCCGCAAAATATAGAACATGTCCTATTCCTGTCAGCAATTGCGACACAGACTCGCCCATAGAAGTCTATGGGTGCGTGCAAAAATGCGGATGGCTACGTAAAAACTGCATCTGTAGTCGTCCGTAATTGCAGAAGCGCTGCTATGCAACAGCAGAGGATTCCCCAAGAACATGGCACCTGAGCGATCATGTGACCTTTTCAAGGGGTTGGGACATGTTGGTGACTGTCATGAAGTGGGTTAGTGGACCCACTAGGCCGTACCGCCGTAGCGGGGAGGCAGCTGGCCAAACAACAGGACACCCCAGAAATACAATGTCCCGCACAAGGGTACCTGGATAGTCCAGACGGTGGCCACAGCTCTGGCACAGATGGAGATGGGTGCAGCAGATAGCGCCAAACGTGGCGGATGACACATGAGCCGCAAGTTGCCCCAGATGTGGCGAATTCCTCCGGAAGTGGCAGATGACACAGAACGTGGCGGATTCCTCCGGACATGGCAGATGACACAGGACATGGCGGATTCCTCCGGACGTGGCAGATGACACAGAACGTGGCGGATACCGCCAGACGTGGTAGATGAAACAGGACGTGGTGGATACCTCCGGACGTGGCAGATGACACAGGACGTGGCACGACTTGATACTAAGGCACAGCACGGGAAACAGGAACGGCGAACAAGGCACGGGTAACAACTGGAACTTGAAACACTAAGGGACCATTTGCAAGATAGACTGGGAAAACTAACAATGCTCAGGCAAGGATTAGAAGGCCAGGGGCCTTCTTATAGACCAGGAAATCGTGTCAGTTAATGATGATGACTTCCTCCTACGGGACACAGCCGAACGGAGCGGAAGTGAGCGCTGGCGTCTCCTAGGAAGGAGATGGGGACCAGCGCTCACGGATCCATGGCTGCGGGCGTCGGGAGGTGAGTAAACCCGACGGCCCGTGGCCATGGACGCTACAGTATCCCCCCTCTTACGCCCCCTCTTCTTGGAGCCAGAGCGAGAGAGGAATTTTTTAATAAGAGCAGGAGCGCTGAGGTTCTCTTCTGGCTCCCAGAACCTCTCCTCAGGACCAAACCCTCTCCAGTCCACCAAATAGAAGTCCAGGATCTCTTTTACCTCGAATACATCAGAAGGACCGCTGGGAGCAACTGTGGAACTAGAAGTCTTGCTGTAGCGGTTCAGGACCACTGGTTTCAGGAGGGACACATGGAAGGAGTTAGGGATTCTGAGGGTAGGAGGCAGACGCAGCTTATAGGAGACAGGGTTGATTTGTTGCAGGATCTCGAAAGGACCAAGGAACCTGGGAGCAAACTTGTATGAAGGCACCCTCAAGCGAATGTTCCGTGAGGACAGCCAGACTTTAGTCCCCGGAAGATACTGAGGCGGCTCTCTACTACTAGTATCTGCCTTTCGCTTCATGCGATCTACCGCCAGCAAAATAGAGGACCGGGTCTGTTGCCAGATTTGCAGGAAGTCCACATATGCAGAGTCAGCAGCGGGTACCTGAGATTAAGTCGACACAGGAAGAGGGACTCTAGGATGCTGACTGTACACGATGTGAAACAGTGTGAAAGTGGTGGACTCACTTGTGTGGTTGTTGTATGAAAACTCGGCCCATGGAAGAAGCTGTACCCAGTTATCGTGCTGTGAAGAGATGAAGTGGCGGAAATAATTCTCCATGATCTGGTTGATCCTTTCAACTTGCCCATTGGACTGGGGGTGATAGGCTGAGGAAAAGTCCAAACTCACATCCAGGAGTTTACAGAGGGCTCTCCAGAACTTTGAGGTAAACTGAAAACCCCGATCTGACACGATGTGAAGAGGCAAGCCATGCAAGCGAAAGATGTGTAGAATGAAGAGACTAGCCAGACGAGGAGCAGAAGGTAGGCCGGTCAGCGGGATAAAATGAGCCATCTTAGAGATCCGGTCCACCACCACCCAGACAGTGTTGCATCCTGCTGAGGGGGGAAGGTCTGTGACAAAGTCCATCGCAATGTGCTGCCAGGGGGCATTGGGTACAGGCAGAGGGTGAAGCAGGCCGGCAGGCTTGGAGTGAGGCACTTTGTTAAAGGCACACACCGTGCAAGAAGAGACAAAGTCCAGAACATCTTTAGGTAGCGTGGGCCACCAGAAGTGATGAGCAATCAGGTCTCGGGTTTTACGGACACCAGCGTGCCCAGCCAGTTTAGAACTGTGTCCCCAGCGGAGAATTCTTCTCCTGTCTGCCAACCGAACAAAAGTCCTCCCAGGAGGGATGTCTCTAACCTGCAGAGGATTAGCAGTGACAATGCAGGACGGGTCTAGGATAGTCTGAAGGGACTCCACCGTGTCTTCCGTCTCAAACGATCTGGACAGGGCATCGGCCCTCAAATTCTTGTCCGCGGGACAGTAGTGGAGCAGAAATTGGAAACGGGCGAAAAACAGCGACCACCTGGCTTGACGGGGATTCAGTCGTTGTGCAGACTGAAGGTAGGTAAGGTTCTTGTGGTCGGTGAAGATCAGGATGGGGTGAGCAGCGCCCTCTAGAAGATGTCTCCACTAGAGATGAGCGAACCGGGACAACCGAACCCGGTTTCGTTCCGAACTTCAGGAAAAGTTCGGTTTGCAGCGAATCCGAACTTCACCGGGTTCGGCCGAACCCGTTTTGACCGAACCCGTCTACATTTTTGGCGCCTGCCACATGTTACATCTAAAATGGAGGATTTCACAAGATCACCTGACATCAGGCTACCCCATAATGCCTTGCAAACGGCTCTCCCAGCCAATCGGGAGGCAGCATAGGGGCGGGCTCAAGCCTGCAATAAAAGTCTATGCACGGAGCTCAGCGGCCATTTTACAGACAGGAGCTGTAGGGATAGCATCTCTGTGCAGTAAGGGAAAGCTTTAGGAATCTAAAAGGCAGGAATCCAGAAATCGATGGGGCTCATCCACTACTCACTACTCAGCCAGTGTGTGAATACGCTTTTATAAGGGGCTCATCCCCGTTGCATCCAACTTGCAATACAGGCAGCCTTTGTAGTAGTGGTAGTAGTAGTACTACAATGCCCAGTATTCCCTGAGTGCACTGCAGCGAGGCTGATTGAAATTCTCATTCATTGCCATTTGCCAAGCCAGTGTCAGTGTGTGAATACGCTTTTATAAGGGGCTCATCCCCGGCCTTTAACATAACAAACAATCCAACTTGCGATACAGGCAGCCTAGTAGTACTACAAGGCCCAGCATTCCCTGAGTGCACTGCAGCGAGGCTGATTGAAATTCTCATTCATTGCCATTTGCCAAGCCAGTGTCAGTGTGTGAATACGCTTTTAGAAGGGGCTCATCCCCGGCCGTTAACATAACAAACAATCCAACTTGCAATACAGGCAGCCTAGTAGTACTACAAGGCCCAGCATTCCCTGAGTGCACTGCAGCGAGGCTGATAGAAATTCTCATTCATTGCCATTTGCCAAGCCAGTGTCAGTGTGTGAATACGCTTTTAGAAGGGGCTCATCCCCGGCCGTTAACATAACAAACAATCCAACTTGCGATACAGGCAGCCTAGTAGTACTACAAGGCCCAGCATTCCCTGAGTGCACTGCAGCGAGGCTGATTGAAATTCTCATTCATTGCCATTTGCCAAGCCAGTGTCAGTGTGTGAATACGCTTTTAGAAGGGGCTCTGAAATGTCTGGGAAAAAAAAGGTTGTGAAAGGACGGGGTAGAGGAAAAAACACCCATGCCGTCTCCTCTTCCAGTCCAAATGTTGGATCTGTTGGTGCCACACCCAGTTCCAGCATTTGTGGCACAAGACATGTGCCCAGTTCCACTAGTAGCAGCTGCCATGTGCCTGCTGGTAGTAGTATCAGCAAGCCAGACTTGTCCATCTCCTCCGGTGGGCGGGTTACTTTAGACAATACGGCCATTGTGGACTGGTTGGCTGGCTCGCGGTCATCTCAGCAGGAAGACTCTGACGATCTGGCTTCAAGCCAGGTTTCGTTGGATTCCAGATCCTCTACAGTTCCTTGGCACGGTGACAGTAGTAATATAGGTATTTCTAGCGTTTCCATTCCATCATCTATGTCTTCGCTCCCCCTTCCTAGCGGGAAGCCATCTTTCCTGAGAGTCCTAAGAGACATCTCCTCGGGTGCGAAAGAAGATACTGAACAACATAGTGATGATGATGATGATGATTTGTTTTCCGCGAGTCAGCCAACGGAGTGTGTTGCGGCTGTGGTGGAGGTGGAAGCGGTGACCGAGACGCATAGCTGCGGTAGTGGGGGTGTTGGTGGTGGTAGCCGTGGTGGCAGACGCAGTAATGAGGGGGGGCATGGAGCCCGCCATGATGTCACATCACATTCACAACACAGTGACAGAAGTGGCGGGGATGATGAGGAAGGCTATGATGATGATGTTGTTTTAGACAGGACGTGGGAACCAGGTGACGAGGTGATGACGGCGTCAGAGGAGGAGGGTAGTAGTAGTGGCGGCACTGGACGTGATAAACAGCCAAGCCGAGGTAGGGGCAGAAGTCAATCTGCAAAACGTTGCAGCGGTAGGGTCAGCTCAGGAGCCGGTGACGGCTCCCGAAAAAAGCCTGCCAGACAAGGGGCAAGCTCGGGTGGTTGTGGTGGTGGTGGTGGTGGTGGACGTGGTACTACCTCTTTACGGTACTCTGCCGTGTGGCAATTTTTCTGTACCTTCCTGGAGGACGAAAACATGGCACAGTGCCGTATCTGCAAGCAGAAAGTAAGGCGTGGGCAGGGCAGCAATGTAGGAACTACTGCTCTACGTAAACACATGGAACGGCATCACAAGGCCATGTGGGACAATCAACATGCCCCACCATCATGTACATCTAATGAAGACCCCTCTTCCGCTGCTGCTGCTGCTCCGAGTCCCTGTCATCTAAGTAGTAGCCAGGCCTTATCCACCATGTCGTTGTCATCATCATCATCACTGTCATCTAGTGCTCCTCCTACGTCCCGTCAGTTATCCATTACGGAATCGTTGTCCAATAAGCAACAATATATACCCAGTCATCCACTTGTCGTGCGGCTTAATTCACACCTGGCTAAGTTGTTGGTGGTGCAGTCGCTGCCGTACCACCTGGTCGACTCCGCCGGCTTCAAGCAATTGATGGCGTGCGCTCAGCCTAGGTGGCGAATACCTAGCCGACATTACTTCTCCAAAACAGCTGTCCCTGCCTTGCACAAGCATGTGGAGGAAAAGGTGGGCCAGTCCTTGCAATTATCCGTGTGCAGCAGGGTACATGCCACCGTCGACACGTGGAGCAGCAACTATGGGCAGGGACAGTACATGTCTTTCACGGCCCACTGGGTCAATATTTTGCAGTCCGATGCACCACCGCAGCAATGCCAGGCATTACCACCTCCACGCTTGTATCTTTCTGGTTCAACTCCGGACACCAGGCGCCTACCATCCTCCTCCTCCTATTCCTCCTCCTCCTCCTCCTTGCCTTCCTCCTTGGAGGTCTTCCCGTCCCCGACAGGACACAGCGTATCTTCCACTCCTCCTCCCTCCTCTTTTCATAGGTGCAAGGTGAAGCGCCACAACGCTGTCTTACACCTGCTGAGCCTGGGCGAGAAAAGCCACACAGGGCAGGAGCTGCTGCTGTGCATCAAGGAGGAAATCGCACGCTGGCTGTCTCCTCTGAAACTCACACTGGGCAATGTTGTCTCTGATAACGGGAAGAACGTTGTGGCTGCACTGCGTCTAGGTCACCTGACACACGCTCCTTGCATGGCACATGTGATCAATCTGGTCATAACACGCTTCTTAAAGTCATATGTTGGTTTGAAGGGTGTGCTGGCCATGTCCAGGAGGGTTTGCGTTCGCTTTAGACGTTCGTATGCATTTAAGCACGCCCTCCTGGACTTGCAGCGTCAAAACAATCTCCCAGAACACAGCCTGATTTGTGACGTTTCAACACGCTGGAATTCCACCCTGCACATGTTGGACCGTCTGTACGAACAGCGGAAAGCCGTGAATGATTTCCTGATGCAGCAGACGGGCAGCGTTTGGAGCCAGTGTAATTTCGAGCTCAGGCACTGGCAGCTGGTTAGAGACGCATGTCGCGTTTTGAGGCCCTTTGAAGAGGCCACACGATTTGTGAGCCGTGACGCTAGCGGAATGAACGATGTTATGCCGCTGATATTCATTATGGAGCAAACGCTCACATCGATGATTCAGCAAAGGATGGAGGAAGGATCACATCTGGCTATGGATGTTGAGGAGGAGGATGAGGATGAGGAAACAGGACCTGAAGAGGAGCTGGATTTGGAGATGGAATCACAGGAAGGGATAGGGGACGAGGCAGCCGCACAACATGACAGTGATGGTGGTGATGACGAGTCTGACGACGACCTTGATGATGGACAACCATGGCAGTATGGGGCGGAGATGGAACCAACCGGGCCCTCTGAAACGCTGGCCAGGATGGCGAGCTGTATGCTTCGTTACTTGCGCGCTGACTGTCGTATTGTTAGCATGAAGCAAAGAGATGAGTACTGGATAGCCACACTTTTAGACCCTCGGTATAAAGCCAGAATGGGGGAGTTTTTTGCGCCTTCCGAGAGGGAGGCAAAATTGGCTTATTATCGAGAGAAGCTATGCAGCCAGCTTGTCACGGCTTTCAAACGGCAAACACCTGCTGCAAGCATGTCTGACCGGGGGGCCACTCTCCGCTCCCCACTGTCTCATCGTTCCACCGCCTCTGGCAGAGCTACCTCTGCAATAGGCGGCAGCCGCGGCAGCAGCGGCAGCAGCAGCAGCAGCCAATTCAGTTTGGAAAATATGATGACAACATTTTTACATCCAATACCCCGACCTGACACACATCGTAGTCACCAAAGGGATGTTCACCATCACCAGGTGCAGCACCTAAACAACCAGGTTCACTCGTACCTGGACTGTGCCCTTTCTCCGTCAGAAATGCTGATCCCAGACCCCATGGACTTCTAGGTCAGCAGATTGGATCATTGGCAAGAACTGGCCCAGTTTGCCATGGGTGTACTGTCTTGTCCACCCTCCAGTGTAGCGTCAGAGAGGGTATTCAGCGCAGCAGGGGGCTTCGTCACCCCTAACAGCTTGGAAAATCTCACGTTTCTGAAAATGAATCAAGCGTGGATCGGTGAGGATTTTAAAACCCCTGTGCCTGATGCCACTGATTAGATCTGACATTGCTGCTGCTGCTGACGCTGCCGCCTGCTACTGCCGCCTACTACTACGGGATTCTGTCCTGTCCACTCTTTTTTTAATGTGCCGCTGTTGGTGCTGCTACTACTTCTACCACCAATCCACCCCAGTGCCGTCTGCTACAAGCAGGCCTGCCGCACCAGAGGGCTTTGTCCTGTGACCAGGGCCGCCATCATGAATTTCAGGGCCCCCTACAGCTAAATTTTCTGGGCCCCCCTACCGTGGCACCGCCTGTTAACGGTACTCCGTCCAGCACTATATCATGGTACCCAGGGCCGCCATCAGGGGGGGGTATTAGGGGTACTGATGTGAGAGGCCCGGCCAAACCTAATTGAAAGGGTGGCCCGGCAAACTGCCGCGACTTGCCTTTGGTAGAAAAAAAACAGGCCCCTGCAATGGGGCCCGTTTTTTTCACCAAAAGAATGTCATGAGCTGCGGGCCCCCCTTTCAATTAGGTTTGGCCAGGCCTCTCACATTAGTACCCCTAATACCCCCCCTGATGGCGGCCCTGGGTAGCATGGGGGCCGTCAAACACCGCCGCCCGTGCGACCGATCGCGCGCACCCGCAAACTCCCGCGCATGCGCTCCGGCGACCGCCTGGAACCGCGCACCGAATTTTGAGGCAGATTTTGACCTGCCCACACTATCTTGCCGCGTTTTTTGCCCGCGGCGATTGAGGACAGCAGACAGAAAACGCAGCGAAAAATGCATTTTCTGCCTCCCATTGATTTCGATGGCAGGTCAGAGGCAGAACCGCGGCAAGAAAGGACGTGCTGCTTTTTCTTTTTTCCGCGACTGGCTCCCATTGATTTCAGATTATATCAATGGGAGGCGGTTTTGGAAGTTTTTTGGTGCTGATTCTGACGCAGTATCCGAGTCAATATCAAGGCCCAAAAACTCTGTGAACTGGGCCTTATTGTTAGGGCTTATTCAGACGATCGTGTAATACGTCCGTGCAACGTGTGTGATTTTCACGGGCCTCACACGGACCTATGTTACTCTATGGGGCCATGCAGACTGTCAGTGATTTTCACGCAGCGTGTGTCCGTGTGTCCGCTGCGTAAAACTCACAACATGTCCGATATTTGTGCATTGTTCGCGCATCACGCACCCATTGAAGTCAATGGGTGCGTGAAAATCCCGCCCAGCACTTCCGCAGCCGTATAAACTATGAATGAAAACAGAAAAGCACCACGTGCTACAAACATACAAACAGAGTGTCATAATGATGGCGGCTGCGGGAAAATCACGCAGCCACGCATCATACGCTGCTGACACACGAAGCTGTTATGGACCTTTTGCAAGCGCAAAACGCCACGTTTTTGCGCGCGCAAAAAGCACACGCTTGTGTGAATCCGGCCTTAGGGTAGGAACACACTAGGCATGAACGCTGCGGATTTTATGCAACACATTTTATTGTGGAAAATTCGCAGCGTATTACAGTCGCAGCAGAGTGGATGAGATTTAAACAAATCTCATCCGCACGGTGAAAAAAATATTTACATGCTGCGGCTTTTTGGCTTTTTAAGCCGCAGCATGTCAATGTATTCTGCAGAATCGCTGCTCCTCTGTTGCGGAAATGCTGCGGTACTGCCGCAAAAATCACACATGAGAAAAAAAAAAATTTAAATTTATAAAAAAGTTTAGACTTGCCCCGGCCGTAGTCCTGGTGACGCGATCCTCTATTCTTAGCGCAGCCCGGCCTCCTGTCATGACGTTTCATCCCATGTGACTGCTGCAGCGGTCACATGGTCTACAGCGTCATCCCAGGAGGCGGGGCTACGTTCAGAAGAGAGAGATGCGTCACCTAAACTACGGCCGGGGCAAGTCTAAACTTTTTTTCCCTGCAGGATTCCCGCAGCGGACACACCTCACGAAACCTGCGCCACTATTTGGTGCGGTTTTGCTGGCGGAATTCCCTGCGGCTACCGGGGCGGATAAGCTGTGTAGTTTTACTCAGCATATCCGCCTAGTGTGTTCCTTATGATGTCGCTCCTGGAGCTGCTGCCGCTCTCTAAATAGGCAGTTGGTCCAGTAGAATTTGGAATTATTTTTTTTTGTGAACCAGCTTAAAAAAATACAAAACTTTTCTGTTAGGGCCTGTTCACATCACCGTTCGCTTCCGTTCCGGGGTTCCATCTGAGGTTTCTGTCGGGTGAACCCCGCAATGGAAAGTGAAAGTGACAGCACAGCTTCCGTTTCCATCACCATTAGCGCAGTCGACTGCGCTATTGATTCCGTCCGAAAACCAGCCGGAATGGTGACGAACGGAAACCATTAGCGATATTTCCGTCACCATTGAGATCAATGGTGACTGAAACGGAAGCTGTGCTATCACTTTCACTTTCCGTTGCGGGGTTCACCCGACGGAAACCTCAGACGGAACCCCGGAACGGAAGCGAACGGTGATGTGAACAGGCCCTAACACAAAAGTTTTGTATTTTTTTAAGCTGGTTCACAAAAAAAAATAATTCCAAATTCTACTGAACCAACTGCCTATTTAGAGACCGGCAGCAGCTCCAGGAGCGACATCATAAGGGACACACTAGGCGGATATGCTGAGTAAAACTACACAGCTTATCCGCCCCGGTAGCCGCAGGGAATTCTGCCAGCAAAACCGCACCAAATAGTGGCGCAGGTTTCGGGAGGCGTTTCCGCTGCGGGAATCCTGCAGGGAAAAAAAAGTTTAGACTTGCCCCGGCCGTAGTTTAGGTGACGCATCTCTCTCTTCTGAACGTAGCCCCGCCTCCTGGGATGACGCTGTAGACCATGTGACCGCTGCAGCAGTCACATGGTATGAAACGTCATGACAGGAGGCCGGGCTGCGCTAAGAATAGAGGATCGCGTCACCAGGACTACGGCCGGGGCAAGTCTAAACTTTATCAATTTAAAAAAGTACCTTTTTTTTTTCTCATGTGTGATTTTTGCGGCAGAACCGCAGCATTTCCGCAACAGAGGAGCAGCGATCCCACAGAATACATTGACACGCTGCGGCTTAAAAAGCCAAAAGTCACACTGCAGGTCCATTATTTTTGCAGCGTGTGGATGAGATTTGTTAAAATCTCATCCACTCTGCTGCGACTGTAATACGCTGCGGATTATCCGCAATAAAATGTGTTGCATATAATCCGCAGTGTTCATGCCTAGTGTGTTCCTACCCTAAGGCCGGATTTACACGAGCGTGTGCTTTTTGCACGCGCAAAAAACGTGGCGTTTTGCGCATGCAAAAGGTCATAACCGCTCCGTGTGTCAGCAGCGTATGATGCGTGGCTGTGTGATTTTCCCGCAGCCGCCATCATTATGACACTCTGTTTGTATGTTTGTAGCACGTGGTGCTTTTCTGTTTTCATTCATAGTTTATACGGCTGCGGAAGTGCTGGGCGGGATCTTCACGCACCCATTGACTTCAATGGGTGCGTGATGCGCGAACAATGCACAAATATCGGACATGTCGTGAGTTTTACGCAGCGGACACACGGACACACGCTGCGTGAAAATCACTGACAGTCTGCACGGCCCCATAGAGTAACATAGGTCCGTGCGAGGCGAGTGAAAATCACTGACAGTCTGCACGGCCCCATAGAGTAACATAGGTCCGTGCGAGGCGCGTGAAAATCACGCGCGTTGCACGGATGTATTACACGTTCATCTGAATAAGCCCTAACAATAAGGCCCAGTTCACAGAGTTTTTGGGCCTTGATATTGACTCGGACACTGCGTCAGAATCAGCACCAAAAAACTTCCAAAACCGCCTCCCATTGATTTAATCTGAAATCAATGGGAGCCAGTCGCGGAAAAAAGAAAAAGCAGCACGTCCTTTCTTGCCGCGGTTCTGCCTCTGACCTCCCATCGAAATCAATGGGAGGCAGAAAATGCATTTTTCGCTGCGTTTTTTGTCTGCTGTCCTCAATCGCCGCGGGCAAAAAACGCAGCAAAAAAACGCGGCAAGATAGTGTGGGCAGGTCAAAATCTGCCTCAAAATTCTTTAAGGAATTTTGAGGCAGATTTTTTTTTGCCTGCCCCCTTCAATTAGGTTTGGCCGGGCCCCTCACACCACTACCCCTAATACCCCCCTGATGGCGGCCCTGCCTGTGACTGTCCAGTCTCTTTTTTTAATGTGCTGCTACTACTACTACTACTACCACCCTTGCTGTCTGTTGGCTGCCTCTACTACCACGAATACACCTCCACTGCGGTCTGCTACAAGCAGGCCTGAGGCCTGCCCCACCACAGGGCTTTGTCCTCCTGTGACTGTCCAGTCTGTTTTAATGTGCTGCTACTACTACTACTACTACTACTACTACTACTACTACTACTACTACTGCTACTACCACCCTTGCTGTCTGTTGGCTACCTCTACTACCACCAATACACCTCCACTGCCATCTGCTACAAGCAGGCCTGAGGCCTGCCCCACCACAGGGCTTTGTCCTCCTGTGACTGTCCAGTCTGTTTTAATGTGCTGCTACTACTACTACTACTACTACTACTACCACCCTTGCTGTCTGTTGGCTACCTCTACTACCACCAATACACCTCCACTGCCGTCTGCTACAAGCAGGCCTGAGGCCTGCCCCACCACAGGGCTTTGTCCTCCTGTGACTGTCCAGTCTGTTTTAATGTGCTGCTACTACTACTACTACTACTACCACCCTTGCTGTCTGTGTCGGCTACCTCTACTACCACCAATACACCTCCACTGCCGTCTGCTACAAGCAGGCCTGAGGCCTGCCCCACCACAGGGCTTTGTCCTCCTGTGACTGTCCAGTCTGTTTTAATGTGCTGCTACTACTACTACTACTACTACCACCCTTGCTGTCTGTGTCGGCTACCTCTACTACCACCAATACACCTCCACTGCCGTCTGCTACAAGCAGGCCTGTGGCCTGCCCCACCACAGGGCTTTGTCCTCCTGTGACTGTCCAGTCTGTTTTAATGTGGTGCTGCTACTACTACTACTACTACTACCACCATTGCTGTCTGTGTCGGCTACCTCTACTACCACCAATACACCTCCACTGCCGTCTGCTACAAGCAGGCCTGAGGCCTGCCCCACCACAGGGTTTTGTCCTCCTGTGACTGTCCAGTCTGTTTTAATGTGCTGCTACTACTACTACTACTACTACTACTACTACTACCACCCTTGCTGTCTGTGTCGACTACCTCTACTACCACCAATACACCTCCACTGCCGCCCGTCTGCTACAAGCAGGCCTGCCCCACCACAGGGCTTTGTCCTGTGACTGTCGTCCAGTCTCTTTTTTTAATGTGCTGCTACTACTACTACCACCGTTGCTGTCTGTGTTGGCTACCTCTACTACCACCAATACACTTCCACTGCCACCCGTCTGCTACAAGTAGGCCTGAGGCCTGCCCCACCACAGGGCTTTGTCCGGTGACTGTCCAGTGTCTTTTAATGTGCTGCTACTGCTCACCCTTGCCAATAAAAGGGTCAATTTTTGGAGGGCTTGTCAAAAGCCATTGCTTGTTGCTTTTACATCCATGTATGGAAGAACCCCGGCAGGCATCTGCCAATAAAAAGGGTAAATTTTTGGAGGGCTTGTGAAAAGCCATTGCTTGTTGCTTTTACATCCATGTATGGAAGAACCCCAGCAGGCATCTGCCAATAAAAAGGGTCAATTTTTGGAGGGCTTGTCAAAAGCCATTGCTTGTTGCTTTTACATCCATGTATGGAAGAACCCCGGCAGGCATCTGCCAATAAAAAGGGTCAATTTTTGGAGGGCTTGTCAAAAGCCATTGCTTGTTGCTTTTACATCCATGTATGGAAGAACCCCGGCAGGCATCTGCCAATAAAGAGGGTCAATTTTTGGAGAGCTTGTCAAAGCCATTGCTTGTTGCTTTAATGCTTTTACATCTATGTATGGAAGAACCCCGGCAGGCATCTGCCAATAAAACGGGTAAATTTTTGGAGGGCTTGTCAAAAGCCATTGCTTGTTGCTTTTACATCCATGTATGGAAGAACCCCGGCAGGCATCTGCCAATAAAAAGGGTCAATTTTTGGAAGGCTTGTCAAAAGCCATTGCTTGTTGCTTTTACATCCATGTATGGAAGAACCCCGGCAGGCATCTGCCAATAAAAAGGGTCAATTTTTGGAGGGCTTGTCAAAGCCATTGCTTGTTGCTTTAATGCTTTTACATCTATGTATGGAAGAACCCCGGCAGGCATCTGCCAATAAAAAGGGTACATTTTTTGAGGGCTTGTGAAAAGCCATTGCTTGTTGCTTTTACATCCATGTATGGAAGAACCCCGGCAGGCATCTGCCAATAAAAAGGGTCAATTTTTGGAGGGCTTGTCAAAAGCCATTGCTTCTTCTTTTACCACCTTATATGTATGAACCCTGGCAGTAATCTGCCGCCAAAAATGGTTAATTTTTGTACCTTTTTTAAAAATGCATTAAAGAGGCTCTGTCACCAGATTTTGCAACCCCTATCTGCTATTGCAGCAGATAGGCGCTGCAATGTAGATTACAGTAACGTTTTTATTTTTTAAAAACGAGCATTTTTGGCCAAGTTATGACCATTTTCGTATTTATGCAAATGAGGCTTGCAAAAGTACAACTGGGCGTGTTGAAAAGTAAAAGTACAACTGGGCGTGTATTATGTGCGTACATCGGGGCGTGTTTACTACTTTTACTAGCTGGGCGTTGTGTATAGAAGTGTCATCCACTTCTCTTCACAACGCCCAGCTTCTGGCAGTGCAGCACTGTGACGTCACTCACAGGTCCTGCATCGTGTCGGCACCAGAGGCTACAGATGATTCTGCAGCAGCATCGGCGTTTGCAGGTAAGTCCATGTAGCTACTTACCTGCAAATGCTGATGCTGCTGCAGAATCAACTGTAGCCTCTGGTGCCGACACGATGCAGGACCTGTGAGTGACGTCACAGTGCTGCACTGCCAGAAGCTGGGCGTTGTGAAGAGAAGTGGATGACACTTCTATACACAACGCCCAGCTAGTAAAAGTAGTAAACACGCCCCGATGTACGCACATAATACACGCCCAGTTGTACTTTTACTTTTCAACACGCCCAGTTGTACTTTTGCAAGCCTCATTTGCATAAATACGAAAATGGTCATAACTTGGCCAAAAATGCTCGTTTTTTAAAAATAAAAACGTTACTGTAATCTCCATTGCAGCGCCTATCTGCTGCATTAGCAGATAGGGGCTGCAAAATCTGGTGACAGAGCCTCTTTAAGCATACAACATGCACAAGTGCAGTGGTTTCTGTTAGTTATCTCCGTGTCCCATCCGTTTTCCTATAGCCATACATGTTGGCGTAACTTTGACACTAACTTTGCCTTAAAGACAGCTCAAAAGTACTTGGATACACTCATGGGTGACCTAAGAGTGTTATACAGGGCTTCTAGGGCTTTTAAACAGTGTTATACACCACTTTTAGGGGCTTCCTTGTATTGCAGGTTCGGTCAGAACTAGTTCGGTCCGAATCGAACTTTTTCACGAAATTCGGCGAACTTGCCGAACCGAACTTTTCATAAGTTCGCTCATCTCTAGTCTCCACTCCTCCAGGGCCAATTTGATGGCCAGTAGCTCCCGATCTCCAATGGAGTTATTGCGCTCAGCAGAAGAAAACAGTCTTGAGTAGTAGCCACATACTACTGCCTTTCCTTTGCAGCTCCTCTGGAACAGAAGTGCACCTGCACCAATAGAGGAAGCGTCCACTTCCAGAGAGAACTGCCGAGATACGTCAGGATGATGGAGGATCGAGGCTGAAGTGAAGGCTTTCTTGAGGCTAATAAATGCGGACTCTGCCTCTGGAGTCCACACTTTGGTGTTCACACCCTTCTTGGTAAGGGTCGAGATGGGAGCCGTCAGAGAAGAGAAGTTAGGAATAAACTGCCGGTAGAAATTGGCGAATCCCAGGAACCGCTGTATGGCCCTTAAGCCTTGAGGACGTGGCCGCTCCAGGACAGCTTTCGCTTTCTCAGGATCCATCTTGATGCCTTGATCCGAGATGATGTAGCCCAAGAAGGGCAGAGAATTCCTCTCAAAGACGCACTTCTCCAGCTTGGCGTATAAATGATTCACCCTCAATCGTAGTAGAACCTGACGGACATGCCTCCGATGAGTCATCGGATCTGGGGAGAAAATCAAAATATCATTGAGATAAACAACAACAGAGACATAGAGTAGATCCCGGAAGATATCGTTAACGAACTCCTGAAACACTGCGGGAGAGTTACACAGTCCGAAGGGCATCACTAGGTATTCGTAGTGCCCGTCCCGGGTGTTAAATGCCGTCTTCCATTCATCACCCCGGCGAATCCCGACTAGATTGAAAGCCCCCCGCAGGTCTAGCTTAGAAATTTTTTTGGCTTCTCATATGCGTTCAAATAGCTCAGAAATGAGTGGCAACAGGTATTTGTTCTTGACTGTGATCAGGTTGAGACCCCGGTAGTCAATGCAGGGACGAAGGGATCCGTCCTTCTTTTTAACGAAGAAGAATCCAGCCCCGGCCGGAGAGGAAGACTTTCGTATGAAACCCCTCTCCAGATTCTCCTTGATATAGGCCGACATGGATTAAAGACTCTGGCAAGGAGAGAGGATATACCCATCCACGGGGGAGAGAGGCATTAGGAACCAGTTCAATGGGGCAGTCATAGGTCCGATGTGTAGGCAGAGTCTCAGCCTCCCTTTTGCTGAAAACATCTGCATACTGAGAAAATTGGGGAGGCAGTCCCACCAACGACTGAGGCAGAGGAGGCTTGACAGGATGGATCTGCAACAGACAACGACTATGGCACTTCGAGCCCCATTGGAGAACCTCTCCAGAATTCCAGTCCAGGACTGGGGCATGTAGTTGAAGCCAATGCAGGCCCAGCAGAACAGGATTGATGGCCTTGGGCAAAACAAGGAAAGAGATTAATTCAAAATGCAGGACCCCAACCTGGAGCTTCAACGGCTTGGTTTTAAAAATGATGGAATCAGGCAGAGACAGTCCATTAACTGAGGCAACAGCCAAAGACGTCTCTAGGGGAACTGTGGGCAAATGAAGATGATCCACTAGCTCTTTCTGGATGAAGTTAGCAGCAGAGCCAGAGTGAAGATAGGCAGAAACTTGATGCGTCCTCTCGCCGGATACTAGGGTCACAGGAATAGTCAATTTGGAACACAATGCTCTGTTAGATACCGTTCCACCTAGGGTTGTCTCTCCAACCGATCCTAGGCAATGGGGTCTCTCTGGCCTCTGGGGACACAGACGCACAATATGGCCTCCACGGCCGCAATACAAACAAAGTCAAGAAGTGCGTCTGCGCTGTTTCTCCTGCGTAGACAATTTGACATAATTACTCTGCATCGGATCCTCTGGTGGGAGGACTGAGGGGGATTGCAGTTAAAGCAGAATCCAGCCTAGGAAGTTCTCTCTCCCGGAGAACCTCTTGGGAACGTTCCCGGATCCTCATGTCAATCCGGGAGGCGAGTAGGATAAGATCGTCCAGGGTAGATGGCAGATCGCGAACAGCCAGCTTGTCCTTGATCCCTGAAGACAATCCCTGCCAGAATGTAGCCACCAAAGCCTCGTTGCTCTCGGTCAATTCAGCAGCCAGGATACGGAACTGGATGGCATACTCGCCCACGGAGAGGTCTCCCTGGTGTAGGGTTAGCAAGGATGCATCAGCCGAAGAAACTCTCCCAGGTTCCTCAAAGATCGAGCGGAAGGTCTGTAAGAAGCACTGCAAGTCCCTGGTCTCTGGTCCCTGATGTTCCCACAGAGGATTAGCCCATGCCAGGGCTTTGCCAATAAGGAGAGAGATGATGAAGGCGATCCTGACGTCATCCGAACAGAAGGACCTGGCATGTAGTCTGAAATGGATCAGGCACTGATTCAAAAATCCTCTGCAGGAACTCGGATCTCCGTCATAGCGTGGAGGTAGCGACAAGAAACACAGGGGGTTAGTACCGGTACAGACAGGAAGTGTAGCAGGAGGAACCGCAGGAACGGGTGCGGTGACGACTGTGGTTGGGGCAAGCAACTGATGGGCTATGGCGTTCACCGACAGGAGGAGCTGGTCTTGTCGTGACTGGAGATCCTCCATCTCGGACAGCATGGCTTGTGTCGTCAAAGTCTCAGGTTGACCAGCGGGGTCCATGGCCTGAGCGTACTGTCACGAGGCGGGTTAGTGGACCCACTAGGCCGTACCGCCGTAGCGGGGAGGCAGCTGGCCAAACAACAGGACACCCCAGAAATACAATGTCCCGCACAAGGGTACCTGGATAGTCCAGACGGTGGCCGCAGCTCTGGCACAGATGGAGATGGGTGCAGATAGTGCCAAACGTGGCGGATGACACATGAGCCGCAAGTTTCGCCAGACGTGGCGGATTCCTCTGGACGTGGCAGATGACACAGAACGTGGCAGATTCCTCCGGACGTGGCAGATGACACAGGACGTGGCGGATACCTACGGACGTGGCAGATGACACAGGACGTGGCACGACTTGATACTAAGGCACAGCATGGGAAACAGGAACGGGGAACAAGGCACGGGTCACAACTGGAACGGGAAACACTAAGGGACCATTTGCAAGACAGACTGGGAAAACTAACAACGCTCAGGCAAGGATTAGAAGGCCAGGGGCCTTCTTATAGACCAGGAAATCGTGGCAGTTGATGATGATGACTTCCTCCTATTTGCGCGCGCTGGCCCTACGGGACACAGCCGAACGGAGCGGAAGTGAGCGCTGGCGTCTCCTAGGAAGGAGATGGGGACCAGCGCTCATGGATCCATGGCTGCGGGCGTCGGGAGTTGAGTAAACCAGACGGCCATGGACGCTTCAGTGACTTCATATGTAGTCGTCCTTTTTGTTGTGGATCCGTAAATACGGGTGCACTACAGACCGTAATTGTGGACAGCATGTTAGGTATGCGGATGACTTCAGATCTGTATTTGCGGACAGTAAAAGATTCCTTTTTTTACCAAAAGTACACAAAAACTCCACCGATCCAACGGGTGTCCGATCGTGTATCGTGTTCGGCATAGGATGCTTGTGTGACCCAATATGTAAATTCATTGACCATTATCTCAAGCTCTGGCACAGATGGAGATGCGTGCAGATAGTGCCAAACGTGGCGGATGACACAGGAGCCGCAAGTTGCGCCAGACGTGGCGGATTCCTCTGGACGTGGCAGATGACACAGAACGTGGCAGATTTCTCTGGACGTGGCAGATGACACAGGACGTGGCGGATACCTACGGACGTGGCAGATGACACAGGACGTGGCACGACTTGATACTAAGGCACAGCATGGGAAACAGGAACGGGGAACAAGGCACGGGTCACAACTGGAACGGGAAACACTAAGGGACCATTTGCAAGACAGACTGGGAAAACTAACAACGCTCAGGCAAGGATTAGAAGGCCAGGGGCCTTCTTATAGACCAGGAAATCGTGGCAGTTGATGATGATGACTTCCTCCTATTTGCGCGCGCTGGCCCTACGGGACACAGCCGAACGGAGCGGAAGTGAGCGCTGGCGTCTCCTAGGAAGGAGATGGGGACCAGCGCTCATGGATCCATGGCTGCGGGCGTTGGGAGTTAAGTAAACCAGACGGCCATGGACGCTTCAGTGACTTCATATGTAGTCGTCCTTTTTGTTGTGGATCCGTAAATACGGGTGCACTACAGACCGTAATTGTGGACAGCATGTTAGGTATGCGGATGACTTTGGATCTGTATTTGCGGACAGTAAAAGATTCCTTTTTTTACCAAAAGTACACAAAAACTCCACCGATCCAACGGGTGTCCGATCGTGTATCGTGTTCGGCATAGGATGCTTGTGTGACCCAATATGTAAATTCATTGACCATTATCTCAAGCCTCTTGTGGCAGATTTACCATACTACATCAGGGACACGACGGACGTCCTTAGAAGGATCGATGGAATTCAAATTGAACCAGATATGTATCTTGTGACAGCAGACATTGAGTCGATGTACACAAGTATACGGCATTATGAGGGCATTGAGGCGGTCCGCTTTTTCGTAGGGACCAGAAATGTGGACAGAAATATATGTGAATTTATCTTAGAGTGTTTACAGTTTATTTTGAGTCACAAAGTTTTAGTTTTTAAGGATCCTTTTTATTTACAGAGGCAGGGCACTGCCATGGGGGCGGCGTGTGTGCCGTCCTATGCAAACCTGTCTTTTCAGTTTTTGGGAGAGGCAGGTTTTCCAAGGGGGGCAGCGCGCACGCCATGGACCATGCGCTGTGCTGGCTACATTATATCGATGATGTCCTTTTTATTGGGCAAGGATCAGAGTCTGGGCTGATGGGTAACATGCAGCATTTGAATGAGAACCAATTTAACATCAGGTTGACATATAAATATCACAGATATAGAATAGAATTCTTGGACATACAAATTCTTACAGAGGAAAGGGGCTTCCTTCAGATGGATGTCTTTAGGAAAGCAACATCTGTTAATTTTCTGCTGCATGCCTCTTCAGCCCACACCCGATCCACCATCAAAGCCGCGACGGTTGGTCAGTTCCTCAGAATGAGGTGGATCTGCTCCACAAATGCCTCTTTTGAACATTAGTCTAGTGATCTCAAATCAAGATTTGAGGATAGAGGATATAGTCAAAAAAATATAAAGTCAGGATACAGGAGAGCAAGATCAACACCACAAAATTATCTCCTGAGATCAAGACCAAAGCGGACTAATGATCAAAGTGTCCGCTTTATAAACACCAACAATAGCCAGTGGGACAAGATGAGGACCATACTTGAGAAACATTGGCCCATCTTAAGATCTGAACCAATCTGTTGTGGAGCCTCAAGTATAGAACCCAGAAGAAGGGGAACCCGCCCAAGGAGGTGACTAAGATACAGGCGCAGAGAATGCCACACTTGATCAGAATGTCTCAAGCCTAGCTGACAGACCGATGATAACGTCGAAGAGTGGGAGGAATTTAAGGGACTTTTTTGTCCGGAGTCATTATATACCTAGAAAACCTAAACCCCTTTGGCTTTCGTGGACCAAGACAGAGCTGCTACCCTTGTGGTGACTGCCTATCCTGTGCTAATATGACTAGAGCTACAACTTTTACATCTGTGGACGGTAGAAAGCAATTTAAAATCAGGAATTACATCTCCTGTAGCAGGACACACATGATCTACTATGCCACGTGCAGATGCCCAAAGGTATATGTGGGCTTGATCTCCAGGGAGCTCAGGACCCGCACAAGAGAGCATGTGTGGGATATCCTGGGCGCCAGGGTTGTGAAAGATCTCACTCAATTAAAAACCCTGCCCAGACATTTAAAGGGTAACTAAATGTTCAACAAACTTCTGACATGTCAGAAGTTTTGATAGGCGGGGACCGAGCACTGAGACCCCCACCATTTGTTAAAACGAAGCAGCAGAAGTGCTCACGTGAGTGCTCAGCCGCTTCTTTTTTGTTCCGCTTTTTCCGATGTAGCAGAGTATGGGCTCATATTGAGCCTGTACTCCGCTACTTTCACCCCATAGGCATGCCTATGGGGTGCGCATATGTGTTGGAGGTGTTGAGAGGTGACGCTTCGCCCTGCTCCGTCTTCCTAGGCACACAGTGCATGCTCGGAACTCCAGTTGACACGTCAGGAACCCGGATGTGCGCCACAGCGCTGGGGGCCAGAAGTGGGGCATGCCTCACTTCCGGTTGCACCAAACACATGCGCCGGAAGTTCAATGGCACTGTTCTTTAATCTTATGCACCTTTCCCCTACACTACATAAAGGCCAGGCAGTATCAGGACATCATGCGCCCCCTGAGGAAGCAGATCACTGCGAAACGCGCATGGGGTGCACATTGGTTCTGTCTGACAGTTTGACCATGAATATGGGTAAGGCTGGCTTCATCTAAACACTAGTTCTTGTTGCACTTGCACTTTTTTTACCCCCTTGATATTTACCCCTTGGCGGGAATAATGTTTATAGGGGATTGGGGTGACTTAGATTATTATATTTGTGTAAGAAGCCTTCTTTTTATCTTGCCTTTGAGCAACATCTACCTTACCCTGCGAATAGTATATTATTTTGACTATTTTGAATTTTTTTGTATATGATACATGTAAGATATTTCGACTTGTTTGGTCACTATCTACTAACCAATGTGTGTAGTTACTGGAGTCCTTGCCTTGTCTTTGAGTTTTAATATCTATTCATTGTCTTATATGTGTGATTAATAAAGTGTTTCCTATTTTTATATAATTGGACGGCTATTCACTATTTTTTTTGTGAATGTTTAATGTAAAGGATCTGCCAGGCACTACGTCTGTGGATACTCCCAGGATTAATCAATCGACACATGAGGCCAGACCTAGAACCTGACCTCAAGTTACCTGACCGGTTCTCAGGGGACCGTAAGACTTTTCTCTCCTTCCGGGAGAGTTGCAGACTTTACTTCCGTCTAAAACCTCACTCCTCAGGTTCCGAGAACCAGCGGGTGGGAATCATTATATCCCGACTCCAGGAAGGGCCCCAAGAGTGGGCCTTCTCCTTGGCTCCTGACGCCCCTGAACTTTCCTCCGTTGATCGTTTTTTCTCTGCCCTTGGACTCATTTACGACGAGACTGACAGGACTGCCTTAGCCGAGAGTCAGCTGGTGACCTTACGTCAGGGTAGGAGACCTGTTGAGGAATACTGTTCTGATTTTAGAAAGTGGTGCGTAGCTTCTCGGTGGAACGACCCGGCCCTAAGGTGCCAGTTTAGGTTAGGATTATCTGACGCCCTGAAGTATCTGCTTGTTAGCTACCCCTCTTCTGACTCCCTAGACCAGGTTATGGCCCTAGCAGTACGACTTGACCGACGTCTCAGGGAACGTCAGCTTGAACGTTTCAGTGTTTTCCCCTCTGACTTCCCTGCGATCCCCCCCGAGGTCCCGTCTCCTCGCTCTTCCACGGAAGACTCGGAGGTACCTATGCAACTCGGGGCCTCCATGTCCCCTCGACAACGTAGAGAGTTCCGCAGGAAGAATGGTCTCTGCTTCTATTGTGGGGATGACAAGCATCAACTGAACACCTGTCCCAGGCGCAAGAATAAGCAGCCGGAAAACTTCCGCGCCTAAGTGATCATCGGGGAGGTCACTTGGGCGCACAGGTATTTCCCGTTAATATGAAACGCAATAAAATTGTGCTTCCCTTTCAGGTCTCGTTTGCTGGCCGGTCTGCCACTGGCAGTGCCTTCATGGATTCTGGCTCATCTGCTAATATCATGTCTGTGGAATTTGCTATGTCTCTAAAAATGCCTTTTATTGATTTGCCTAAACCTGTCCCGGTAGTGGGTATCGACTCCACTCCTCTTGCTAATGGTTATTTTACGCAGCATACTCCTGTTTTTGAACTCCTTGTTGGCTCCATGCATTTGGAGCAGTGCTCTGTACTGGTGATGCAGGGATTATCGTCCGATCTGGTATTAGGTCTTCCCTGGTTGCAGCTGCATAATCCCACGTTTGATTGGAATACTGGGGATCTCACCAAATGGGGTAGTGAATGCCTGACGTCATGTCTTTCGGTTAACTCTATTTCTCCCCGTGAGGAGGTAAACACGCTACCTGAGTATGTTCAGGACTTCGCTGATGTTTTTTCTAAGGAGGCCTCCGAAGTGTTGCCCCCTCATAGAGATTACGATTGCGCCATCGATTTGGTACCAGGTGCTAAGCTTCCTAAGGGTAGGATATTTAATCTTTCATGTCCTGAACGTGAAGCCATGAGGGAGTATATCCAAGCATGCCTGGCCAATTGTTTCATTCGCCCCTCGACTTCTCCTGTAGGTGCTGGCTTCTTCTTCGTGGGGAAGAAGGATGGTGGTCTTAGGCCGTGCATTGACTATCGGAACTTGAATAAGGTCACTGTAAGGAACCAGTATCCCCTTCCTTTGATTCCGGATCTTTTTAATCAGGTTCAGGGGGCCCAATGGTTCTCTAAGTTCGATCTACGGTGGGCGTATAACCTTATCTGCATCAAAGAGGGGGATGAGTGGAAGACTGCGTTCAACACGCCCGAAGGTCATTTCGAATACCTGGTCATGCCCTTTGGGTTGTGTAATGCCCCTGCTGTCTTCCAGAATTTTATTAATGAAATTCTGAGAGAGTACCTGGGAAATTTTCTTGTAGTGTACCTTGATGACATACTGGTGTTTTCCAAGGACTGGTCCTCCCACGTGGAGCATGTCAGGAAGGTCCTCCAGGTCCTCCGGGAAAATAATCTGTTTGCGAAAACCGAAAAATGTGTGTTTGGGGTACAGGAGATACCATTTTTGGGTCAAATCCTCACTCCTCATGAATTCCGCATGGACCCTGCCAAGGTTCAGGCTGTGGCGGAATGGGTCCAACCTGCCTCCCTGAAGGCGCTACAGTGTTTTTTGGGGTTCGCTAACTAATACAGGAGATTTATTGCCAACTTCTCGGTCGTCGCTAAGCCTCTTACGGACCTCACTCGCAAGGGTGCTGATGTCCTCCACTGGCCTCCTGAGGCCGTCCAGGCTTTTGAGACCCTCAAGAAGTGCTTTATCTTGGCCCCCGTGCTGGTTCAGCCCAACCAAAGGGAGCCATTTATTGTGGAGGTTGACGCGTCCGAGGTGGGTGTGGGGGCCGTCTTGTCCCAGGGTACCAGCTCCCTCACCCATCTCCGTCCCTGTGCTTACTTCTCTAGGAAGTTTTCGCCCACGGAGAGTAACTATGATATTGGCAACCGCGAACTTTTAGCCATTAAATGGGCTTTTGAAGAGTGGCGTCACTTCCTGGAGGGGGCCAGACACCAGGTAACGGTCCTTACTGACCACAAGAATCTGGTTTTCCTAGAATCTGCCCGGAGGCTTAATCCTAGACAAGCTCGATGGGCGCTATTCTTTACCAGATTTAACTTCTTGGTTACCTATAGGGCTGGGTCAAAAAATATTAAGGCTGATGCACTGTCACGTAGTTTCATGGCCAATCCTCCTTCTGAGAAGGATCCTGCTTGTATTTTACCCCCTGGTATAATCGTTTCTGCCACTGATTCTGATTTAGCCTCTGACATTGCGGCTGATCAAGGTTCAGCTCCCGGGAACCTCCCTGGGGACAAGCTGTTTGTTCCCCTGCAATACCGGCTAAGGGTACTCAGGGAAAACCATGACTCCGCACTATCTGGTCATCCTGGCATCTTGGGTACCAAACACCTCATTACCAGGAACTATTGGTGGCCTGGGTTGCCTAAGGACGTTAGGGCTTACGTCGCCGCTTGTGAGGTTTGTGCTAGGTCCAAGACCCCTAGGTCCCGACCTGCGGGCTTACTACGTTCTTTGCCCATTCCCCAGAGACCTTGGACCCATATCTCCATGGATTTTATCACCAATTTGCCTCCATCTCAGGGCAAGTTGGTGGTGTGGGTGGTAGTAGACCGCTTCAGCAAGATGTGCCACTTTGTGCCCCTTAAGAAACTACCTAACGCCAAGACGTTAGCTTCTTTATTTGTTAAACACATTCTGCGTCTCCATGGGGCCCCAGTCAATATCGTTTCTGACAGAGGGGTACAATTTGTTTCCTTATTTTGGAGAGCTTTTTGTAAAAAGTTGGAGATTGATCTGTCCTTCTCCTCCGCCTTCCATCCCGAAACTAATGGCCAAACGGAAAGGACTAATCAATCCCTGGAACAATATTTAAGGTGTTTCATCTCTGACTGTCAATTTGATTGGGTCTCTTTCCTTCCCCTCGCCGAATTTTCCCTGAATAACCGGGTCAGTAACTCGTCAGGGGTCTCCCCGTTTTTCTGTAATTTCGGGTTTAATCCACGGTTCTCCTCCGTTTCTCCTGGTTGTTCCAATAATCCCGAGGTAGAGGACGTTCATCGGGAACTGTGCACAGTCTGGGCTCAGGTTCAGAAGAACCTAGAGGTGTCCCAGAGCGTACAAAAGATTCAGGCTGATAGAAGACGTTCCGCTAACCCCCGGTTTGTCGTCGGGGATCTGGTGTGGTTGTCGTCTAGGAACTTGCGCCTTAAGGTCCCGTCCAGGAAGTTTGCTCCCCGATTTATTGGGCCTTATAAGGTCATTGAAGTCCTCAACCCTGTATCCTTCCGTCTGGAGCTGCCCCCATCCTTTCGCATACACGACGTCTTTCATGCCTCCCTCCTTAAACGCTGCTCCCCATCCTGGTCCCCCTCGAGGAAACCTCCTGTTCCCGTTCTCACCCCTGAGGGGGTGGAATTCGAGGTGGCCAAGATCGTGGACAGTAGGATGATCCAGGGCTCCCTCCAGTACCTGGTCCATTGGAGAGGATACGGGCCGGAGGAGAGGACTTGGGTACCTGCTCGAGATGTTCACGCTGGGGTATTGGTCAGGAGGTTCCACCTTCTCTTCCCCACTAAACCGGGTCCTCTTAGTAAGTGTCCGGTGGCCCCTCATAAAAGGGGGAGTACTGTAAAGGATCTGCCAGGCACTACGTCTGTGGATACTCCCAGGATTAATCAATCGACACCTGAGGCCAGACCTCTTAGACTGACACCTGCTCCCACCAGTCAGGGTGGCAGGCTCAGGAGTGGGAGAGCCTATCGCGGCCTGGTCAGTCGGAGTTAGCTCCGCCCCCTGTCCATTTATACCTGCCGTTTTCTCTTCCTCATTGCTTGTGATTCTTCCTGGTTTCCTGGCCCCACTGCTGCCTTGCTCCAGCCTGCTTCTGCCGTGCTTCAGCCTTGCTTCAGTTCCCGCTTATCCTGCTTCGCTCTGCCCCCGGCTTGCTTCCTGCTCCGTGCTCTGCGTTTGTATACTTCATTACATCCTGATCCTGACTGCTCGTTCACCACTCCGTTCCCTCACGGTGTTCCGTGGGCTACTGCCCCTTCCCTTGCTTGTTCCCTGTTTGTATCCCCTTGCACGTAGTCAGCGTAGGGACCGCCGCCAAGTTGTACCCTGTCGCCTAGGGCGGGTCGTTGCAAGTAGGCAGGGACAGGGCGGTGGGTAGATTAGGGCTCACTTGTTCCCTTCACCTCCTTCCGCCATTACATTTAAACTATATGTCTATGGAGTTGTCTGTCATTGATGGATGAGAGGTTGTTTTCTGAACATTAGCTAGCCCCAAATAGATATGCTTTAGGAGTACGCACTATGGACATGTGCATGAGGCCTAACAGTCCATTCCCCTTGCGATATGGGACAGCGGATAATATTGTGTATACTAACACAATATTATCCTATTACGCACTTTATTATACAACAGATATAAGATTAAAAGATCTACTCAGTAATAATCATCTATTTCAGCTCAGTGAGTCCGTGTATTAGATATTTATGCAAAGATGGAGTTTTTCATATATTCACAAAAACACCGCATGGTACATGCAAATGAGGTGGTAAATGCTAATTTGCATAATACTAATTGTCTAGTCCTGCATGCCTAAAATACACTGCTCACTATCCTGGAATATGCGTGGTGTAACTTCGTTTATTGCCTTTCATACATTTGCATGCAGTATGCCGGCAAAGGCAAATATACATTTCCCAAAAATGTGTTATCACCTTGTAAAGGTAGGAAGTACATATAGGCAACTGCATTGTTTTATCTTAAAATCTATGTAAACCTTGGAGGGCAATTTTTTTTTAATAAATAGGTCAATCAGTGTGATTGGTGCAACTTTCTAAATAGTTTTTATTAAACATTTGTTTTACTTTTTGAGATACAGCTGCATTATATTCTCTATACAGAGCAGCTGTATCTAGCGCTATGGCCTGAATCTGCCAGTCCCGCAGACCTGACGGGTCATAACTTAGATGTGATCGATAACAGGTGAATCCTGCGGATCAGAGACACGCAGGACCCGCTGACACTGAACCAGTCAGGTCTGCCGGACTGGCGGATTCAGGTCATAGCGAGCGATTCAGCTGCTCTTTATAGAGTAAATAGAACAGCTGTATCTCAAAAAGTAAAACAAATTTTTTTTGAAAAAAAAACTATTTAGAAAGTGGCACTAATCACACTGACTAACATTTTTATTTAAAAAAAAATTGCCCTTCAAGGGTTTGCATAGCCTTTAGAGCGCATCTGTCATCACGCTAAGGTGACCTGTTTATGAGCAGTGTCCGGATTGTGGCGTCTTGTACTGTAAGTCACACCAAGTATTCGCACGACCCACACAAACGAACATCAATAACGTTTGCTCATATTTTTTTTAATTATTAATTCACCTTTAGTTACTATTACAATACCAGTATAAGAAAAAAAAAGTACAAAGAAAGAAATGCATCTACTCCAAAAGTCACACAGTTTGCAGAGTACATTTTGTTGGCATAGGATGACTGCTTGAGTAAGAGTTTTGGTTGCAAAATGAAATTTTTGCGTATATGGTTATTCATAGAATTCATTACTTTGTATTTTTATACACTGCATGTTGTGCGCTTTCCCATTAAAGGGGTTTTCCATCCAGTAAAAATTGATGGCAAATTCCTCAGGATAGGCCATCAATAACTGATGGGTCAGGGTCCTACTCCCGGGACCTCCGCCGATCAGCTGTTTTGAGGGGGATGCAGCACTCGTACGAGGACTGCTTCCCCTTCATTTCTTCCTGCTCACTGTGAATCAAAGACACACATTTAGTGGCGATTCACAGGTTCTGCAGCCTTTTCTCCCATTGAAGTGAATTGTCAAAGATTCACAGTACGAGCGCTGCACCCCTTTCAAAACAGCTGATCGGTGGGGGTCCCGGGAGTCGGACGAGACCCATCAGTTGTTGATGGCCTATCCTGAGTATAGGCCCCCAATTTTTACAGGCTGGAAAACACCTTTAAATAAAGAGTTTGGTAGCATAGTGGCTGTTTTGTGTGTGCACTATGGGGGAGATTTATTCAAATTGGCATTTCATATGCCAGTCGTAATAAACCAGTAATTTGAGTAAGATGCAACAGATTTATTAAGGGGCGAACGCCTCTTAATAAATGTGTCGCATCTTTTGTCTGGCACAATTGTGGAGCAATGAACGAGAACTTGCGCCATCCATTTCCCCAGAAACACCCATTTTGAGAGAAATTGGCATAACCCCCTTTCAAGGGTCCATTTCACGAGATGATCCTGTGGGAGGTATGCATGTGGTTAGTAGGTTAGGACCAGGCACCTACTTGTTGTTTTTTTTTTACTTTTTAAATAATTCTAGTAAAATGATTGCTAACATCATAGAGAAATAAAATCTTAAATATCTGGTGCGTGGGAGTGAAATTCATGAGTCCAGTTTTCATGTGTGCACTGGCATGGGAGGGTGAATGCGCTGCCTGTGTTGTCCGTCTTTTGTGTTTCTGCCAGGTGAATGTCTTGTGGTGGCGAAACACTTGGTCTGCTATGTTGAAGAGATGGCCAACATTGGGGGAATAGGAGGTAGTGTACTTGTTTGCCTTATTTTAGCTGACTAAGCTTTTGATTGGTTGTGAGTGAGGTGGAGGAGCAATGGGTGAGTTGGGAGAAGGCACAATAGAGGCAAGTGTGAAGCAGAAGCCTGGTAGATAGTACAGACAAGTAGCTAACTATACTATTGCCAATCATAGTGGATACAAACTTAAGGACAGGAGGCAGAACTAACAAGCTTTCTCTATGAGTGGGCGAGGGGAGCAGGACTCACAGGCTCTCTCTATGAAGGGGAAGAGGGACTCACAGGCTTTCTCTATGAGTGGTTTGGGAAGCAGGACCCACAAGAACTCTCTATGATTGGCTGTGGAGGCAGGATTCACAAGCTTTCTCTATGAGTTGGCAGGGGAAAAAGGACTCACAGGCTATCTCTATAAGTGGGTAGGGGAAAAGGGACTCATAGGCTTTCTCTATCAGTTGGTAGGGGAAAAGGACTCACAGGCTATCTCTATAAGTGGGTAGGGGAAAAGGGACTCATAGGCTTTCTCTATAAGCGGGTATGGGAAAAGTGACTCACAGGCTTTCTCTATAAGTGGGTAGGGGAAAAAGGACTCACAGGCTTTCTCTATAAGTAAGTAGGAGAAAAGGGACTCACAGGCTTTCTCTATAAGTAAGTAGGGGAAAAGGGGCTCATAGACTTTCTCTATGAATGGTCGTGAAAGCAGAACTCATAGGCTTTCTCTATGAGTGGATGGGAAAGCAGGACTCACAGGCTTTCTCTATGAGTGGGCGGGGGAAGCAGGAATCACAGGCTTTTCCTATGAGTGGGTGGAGAAGCACGAATCACATCTGGGACGTTTATGGCATATCCATAGGATATGCCATAAATGTCTGAAAGATGCAAGTCTTACCTCTGGGGCCTGCACCTATCTCTACCTGCTGCCTAGTCCTAGCCGAGCCTGCCTTGCTACTGTCCGAGCTGCCACAGGTACCCTATACGAACTATAGACATTGTCCTGCACCCTGTTGGCCAGCTGCCTTACCGCCAAGGCGGTACGGCCCAGTGGGTCCACAGACCCTTCGTGACAGTAGATCGCAATGGTACGCTCTTTCCATAACTCCAATTCCCTTCTATGAATATTATGGAAACTGCAAGCTCGGCTGCTTCCAGCTCACGACCTCCTCATCAGACAGCGGCTGGAGAGCAGCAAAAGCGAGACAAGGCAGGACGGGGGTCAGGGGGCCCTGTTCTAGAGATAGATGCAGGTCCCAGAGGTGGAACCGCATCTTTTGGTCCTTTACTGTATGTTATGATATAATGTCCCAGATGGAAATATCTCTTTAACTATCTTTGTATACCTTCTCATCTACATATATTTTTATAAACTTTGCAGAGTTGCTCTAAAGTACAAGAAACATAATTCCTCATTCCTTCTGCGACACATGAAAGAAATTAAAGTGAGTAGATGAAAGCGACGTCGCGGCTATTTGTAACCGTGCATTGTGGAATTATTTTGATGCATACAGCAGAGTATTAAGTGTTTGTATTAAATTATACAGTCTGAATGCAATCATATGAGAATGGAGTAAAGTGCTCTTTCGAGGATTGCATATTATTCTGAGGCACTCCTTTGTACAGTAAGATGCTCATGGAGGATTAATATCACTTGATTTAATGTAATGTTAATTCACAAATGCCTCTTTTTCCTTGTGGTGCATTCACATTCCCTGCCTGCGGGCAAGATTAATAGAGTAAAAACATTTTATATAAGCCTTTATTGTGTCAATGTGCTGCTGCCCCACTGTTAGCAGTAGGCAGTGCAAATTTAAAGGAAAACTCTGGGCAAAGGTGATTCACTGTTTTATGCCTAGTGTAAGGCTTGGGGCATGGGCTACAACACATGAATTGAAAGAACACCAGAGAGAATCCTTGTGTCATGGACTGCCCCCTCAGTCCCTGAACCAGTCAACACAGTGTATCCATTTTGCCAGAGCGTTTCATTAAAGTGGTTATTTGGGGACCGAAAAGAATTAGCAGTGTACTAGTATGTGAGTACACTCGCTAATATAAATTCCGGTCCCCCGTCGTGCTGATTATGAGACTTTAATACATTTTTATAGCGCTGCCGGTGGACCGGTAGTCTAGTTGCACAGGATTTGCCTTCCTTGTATCTGTGATGCTTTGGTGTTACTAATGAGAGACTCTTCAAATTACTCAGCAGCCCCTTCCTCCCCTACTAGCTACTCTATAACACACAAGAGATATAATACACACAAGAAATATAACATCCAGCATGAAGTATGATAGTAGCAGATGGTAGAGCTGTTTGGAGCAACGGTGATGCCATAGAACAAGCGTTTTGGCTTTATGTAACAGCCGACACTGCAGTGTAATGAGCGGAATCCCCTTAGATGCCACGGTCAAAAGCAACTAAGCTATTGAAAACATGGGGCCGCCCACTGTGCCAATGGTTGGCATGGCAGCCTGGTGGCTTAATGAAGGCCCCCAGGTCTGCCATCTTTGTACTCCTATGAAGCTCTGCTTCCGGCTTCACAGGAGACTATCCGTATCACGATATACTGCAATATATTAGTATTGAATTATACCATGCAAGTGATCCAACGATTTCTGGTTCAAATCCCCTAGTGGGACTAATGAAAAATAAAGTTAAACACAGTTAAATCAAGTTCTCTTTAATATCTATAAAAAAATATATATATTAAAAGTTCAAAAAACTCCCATTTCCCATTTTCCCCTAAGCACAATGTAAAAAAAAAATAATAATAATAACATATCTGGTATCGCCGTGTCCATAAAAATCCGAACCTTTACAATGTAACATTATTTAGCCCACACGGTGAAAAAAAATGTAAACGTCAGAATCGCTGTTTTTTGGTCACTTCATCTCCCACAAAACCATGAATAAAAAAGTGATCAAAAAGTGTTATGTACCCCAAAATGTTACCAATACACACTACAGCTCATCCCACAAAAAAAAGCCCTCGAACCGCTCAATCAACGGAAATAAAAAGAGTTATGGCTCTTCGAATTTGGCGACACCAAGCAAATGATCCTTTTAACAATCTGTTTTTTTCCTTGAAAAAGTAGTAGGACATAAAAAAAACTATATAAATTTGGTATCACCCTACTCGTATTGACCCACAGAATAAAGTTAACATTTTACCGCACGGTGAACACCGTAAAAACGAAAAACCCCAAAATGTGAAGAAATCATTTCCAGTTTCCCTGTACATAATATGGTACAATAAATGGTGCCGTACAACTCGACCTGCAAAAATAAAACCTCTCATTCGACTATGTCGATGGAAAAATCCGAAAAATGTCTGCAGCGGGAGGGGGTAAGTCTTGTTTACATATGATAATAGTGCTGATATCTGTAAAACCTCTACCAATTTCTATGATGAGGATCTACAATTTAAAACCTTCATTCACTCTGCTCATGGGTGACTTCAACATCCCCATTGATAACCCAATCTCCTCATCTGCCTCCCAGTTTCTATCTTTAACCTCGTCCCTCGGTCTGTCACAACTTACTAACTCTCCTACACATGAAGACGGGCATTCACTTGACCTGGTCTTCTTCCGGCTCTGCTCAGTTTCTGACTTTATTAACTCTCCTCTCCCGCTTTCTGACCACAATCTTCTCTCCTTTACTATCAAATATTCTCTGCTTCCTCAGGTCATCCCTACGTATCAGACATACAGAAATCTACATGCCATTAACACTGTGAAACTCATAGACAGTCTACAGTCCTCATTGTCCCCTATCTCTTCCTTCTCCTGTCCCAATCTGGCTGCCAAACTTTACAATAACACTCTCAAAAATGCATTGGATGAAGCAGCCCCCCCTACACCCGACAAAGACGACGACAACCCTGGCACACGCCTCAATCCCGCTTTCTTCAGCGGTGCTTGAGATGTGCCGAACGACTGTGGAGAAAATCGCATTTGGATGCAGATTTCCTCCATTACAAGTTTATGCTCAAAACGTACAACTCTGCCCTTCACCGCGCCAAACAAGTCTACTTCACTTCTCTCATCTCCACACTATCTAACAATCCAAAACGCCTCTTTGATACTTTTCACTCCCTCCTTAGTCCTAAAGTGCAGACGCCAATCACAGATCTCAGTGCTGAAGACATGGCCACTTATTTTAAAGTTAAAATTGACAACATCCGGCATGATATTATCTCCCAGTCCCCTAGTAACCTCGATCCCCTTCCCCCCCGCACTCCCTCTTCTTCACTCTCAGCATTTGACCCAATAACTGAAGAAGAAGTCTCGAGGCTCCTCTCTTCTTCTCGTCCTACTACCTGCCCTAGTGATCCTGTCCCCTCACACCTCCTCCAGTCCCTCTCCCCAGCTGTCACTAGTCACCTCACTAAAATATTTAACCTCTCTCTTTCCTCTGGTATCTTTCCCTCCGCTTTTAAACATGCCATTATAAACCCATTATTGAAAAAACCAACACTTGACCCATCCAGCGCTGCCAACTACCGACCAGTCTCTAATCTGCCCTTCATCTCCAAACTCCTGGAACGCTTGGTCTACTCTCGCCTTATCCGCTATCTTTCTGCTAACTCCATTCTTGACCCCTTACAATCTGGTTTCCGCACTCTACACTCCACAGAAACTGCCCTTACTAAAGTCTCAAATGATCTCTTGGCGGCTAAATCGGACGGTAAATCCTCTCTCCTGATTCTTTTGGATCTCTCTGCAGCCTTTGACACTGTAGACCACAAACTCCTACTTAACATGCTCCACTCTATTGGCCTCAAGGACGCGGCTCTCTCTTGGTTTTCCTCCTATCTCTCTGACCGCTCAGTCAGTGTTTCATTTGCTGGTTCCACTTCTTCTCCTCTTCCCCTTGATATCGGGGTTCCTCAGGGATCAGTCCTAGGTCCGCTCCTCTTTTCTCTCTACACAGCTCCTATTGGACAAACCATCAGCAGATTTGGCTTCCAGTACCATCTCTACGCTGATGACACCCAATTATATACCTCTTCCCGTGACATCACCCCTGCTCTAATACAGAACACCAGTGATTGTCTGTCCGCTGTCTCTAACATCATGTCCTCTCTCTATCTGAAACTGAATCTTTCTAAAACTGAGCTCCTTGTGTTCCCACCATCTACTAACCTCCCTAAACCTGATGTCTCCATCTCTGTGTGTGGCACTATCATAACTCCTAAGCAGCACGCCCGCTGTCTCGGGGTTATTTTTGACTCAGATCTTTCCTTTACTCCTCACATACAATCACTTTCACGCTCCTGTCATTTTCACCTCAAAAACATCTCCAGAATCCGCCCTTTTCTTACGGAGGAAACTGCCAAAACTCTCATTGTTGCTCTGATTCACTCTCGTCTGGACTACTGTAACTCATTACTAGTCGGTCTTCCCCTCACTAAACTCTCCCCTCTCCAATCTATCCTCAATGCAGCAGCCAGGCTCATCTTTATGACCAACCGCTACACCAACGCCTCTAATCTGTGCCAGTCACTGCACTGGTTGCCCATCCCCTTCCGAATAAAATTCAAACTTATTACTCTCATCCACAAAGCTCTCCACAGTGCTGCACCTCCTTACATCTCCTCCCTCATCTCTGTCTACCACCCTACTCGGGCTCTACGTTCTGCCAACGACCTTAGATTAAAATCCTCCATAATCCGAACCTCCCACTACCGTCTCCAGGATTTCTCTCGTGCTGCACCCGTCCTCTGGAATGTGCTACCCCAGACAATCAGATTAATTCCCAATATCCACAGTTTTAAACGTGCCCTGAAAACACATCTATTTAGACAGACCTATAACATTCCCTAATCTGACTCCTTTCCATGGCCCTCCATTTAGATTAGTCATCAGAATAAGATTCCCTCACACTCCTTCTCTTCATGTCCGTCATACACGGATACTGGCTGGTGACCGGCTCATGCAGCTTTATGTTACCACCACATGTGTATATAAAAATGGCCGGACCATTGTACAGAACAAACACTATTACACTTTGTGTCTCCCTTATGTCCTCATAGATTGTAAGCTCTTGCGAGCAGGGTCCTCACTCCCCAGGTTTGAATTGTAAATGAACTTTGTCACTATGTAATGTCTGATATTGTTTGTTTCATGTTTCCCTCTAAATTGTAAAGTGCTGCGTAATATGTTGGCGCTATATAAATAAAGATTATTATTATTATTATTATTAATGTTGATTGAAAAACTAAAATAAAACCTGCACGTCCTTCAGATTTCATTATGAAGAAGATAAATACATGACAATAAAAATAAACCTCAGCATTAATCAGCCTTGAAACATAATACAGCAGCGGATCCTCTCCGTTGTATTCAGATTCTGCTTGTCACGTGAGCTTAAAGGAGTGCTGCGCTCCCTGGGAATCGTACGTACTTGATTCATAGCGACAAGAAATGAGATCCCTGTGACAATGTAACTTAGTCGCACCTGCTGACATTGGATGGGGAGAACATGTGCTGCAATGTTCTATTAAGATTTTAATAATGTATGTAATCCATAAGGACACAATAATTCCAAGCAGAAAGAGCTCAGGACATATTATGTCACATGTAAAGGGTCAATAGAACTAATATATTTGTAAAAAAAAAAATAATATAAGAATAAGGTCAAAATAACAGAGCACTGGAAAGATCGCCGCTAGGGATGCCACCCGGCTGATAAGTGATCCCTCCTGTCTGGTAATTGATATTAGGAGGTTGGTGCCAGTATTAAAATTATTTGTCTGCTCCTCCTGAGGAAGCTCTCCCTGCACTGCAATGGGGTGCATTAATGTGCTGTGCCCAAACATACGGAGAATCCTACAGTCCGCTCTATCTCCACTTGTTCTATTCTGTGTTATTAGTGCTGGGAAATAACAAGAAGCTTCCTTTAAGAGAAGAGTGGGGTATTACGATGAATCCCATTACCATATTTGAACACTTGGGACACCTATATCAACCCATTTCCTGCCCTAGACTACCAGGGACGATTTTACTTACCCCTTCCTTTATCTAGACCACCGGGTATTTTGCCTTTGACCTCTTCAAGGATGTTGGCATTGACCTCTTTAATACACTAGACCACTAGGATGCTGACGTTACCCTCTTCCCCACATTAGATCACCAGGCATAGTAACATGAACTCTTTTCCTGCCATAGACCAATAGGATATCCTACATTTACATTTTTCCCTGCCCTAGACCACCAGGGATATTTACAATAATCCCTTCACTGCTCTAGACCACCGGGTATTTTGCCATTGACCTCTTTAAGACAATAGACCACCAAGAATGTTGGCATTGACTCCTCCAGTACCTAGACCACCAGGGAAGCTGGTATTAACCTTTTTAATGACCTATACCATTAGGAATGCCGATATAATCCCTTTCACAACCCTAGATTTCAGGAAAATTTGAAATATTATATACATTCTTCCTGATGTGGGAGGTACAGCATTAGTTACAACTATATATAGATGGAGCAGGTTGACAAGATAACTGGATTGTTATTCTGTGCGACCAGCAGAGCAAGGGCTACCCTCCATTGATGTAAGGGGAAGTCTGCTTAAACTTAGTTGGCCGCT
The DNA here is from genome assembly GCF_050947455.1 of Rhinoderma darwinii. Lineage (NCBI taxonomy): Eukaryota > Metazoa > Chordata > Amphibia > Anura > Rhinodermatidae > Rhinoderma > Rhinoderma darwinii. The sequence goes on from NC_134687.1 coordinate 624,252,782, forward strand.
AGGTGGTGGCTGCGTCTGTGGGGTTTGGACCTATCACACCTTTTATAGTTGGTGGTAGCTTACTGCTAACCCCTAAAGACCTATTGTATGAGAACCGGCTATTTCTATTTCGTTTTGTGTGGCTGGACACTGCAGGCTTAGTCTTTTTTACATTCCTTTCCTTTCCTAACCACCTAACTAGCACTCTTCACAGTGTGGGATAGCTCCCCAACTAGCGCTTGCTCTCGGGGGCCATGCTTCAGCTCAGACCCTTGCACAGATACATCCTAGGCCGGTTCTCATCAGTCTTCAGTTCCAGCTCTCTTTTCCCTCAGACTCAGCGCTCCTCTAGTCCGGTGTGCCACAGCAACGAATATGGCCAGAAGCTCACTCCCTCAAAAGCCTCCACACTCTCTTCACTTCAGCTACAGAACACAGTTCAGGTTACTCCTTCTCTCTTAACGTTAACACTATTTGGTGGGCTCACTGCCTTTTTTTACACAAAACACTGCCCCCAGGGGTGTGCGTGCGCTGTCACCCTGTAAGAGGGCTTTAGCAAGCGCAGCCTAACATGGCATCTGGGCCGACTGTTAGCATCCGCCTCACCTTAATTTATATCAGAGTCACAGCAACTATTGAGCTCTGAGTCTTCGTTGTCAGATAGACACCTATATTCTCCACAAAGCTTGTTCTTTCCATGCTGCCAGATCTTGGCTGGTTAATCTAAACATGCCAGTGCCACCTGTAGTGGGATAAAACTATACCGCACAACCACATCTGAAATATGCAATACGTCCACTGATTGCATTTAAAGGGACAGTACAAAATTAATAAAATAGGACAATACAATTGCCCTGATCCCTACGGAAAACAATTCTCATATCTTCATATCAGTACTGCCCACTGCTACCTTTCTGGGATTAGCCAAACCTTACCTTACCTTGTCTGCAAATTGTGGTTACGGTCTAAAGCAGTTCATGTGAATCAAGTTGAGCTGAAAAACCAGTCCGTGGACAAGAATGCCATTTCTGGCGAGAAGAAAAAAATCATATAAGATATTTACTCTAGTTCATCTATGACAGTGTTGTCTAGTAGCTCTACTACACATCCAAGGCCTGTACTCAACAGTCCTTGAAACACTTCAACATGAGGTCAGGAAAAGTTCAGCCCCTGCAGTACATACGGGTAAAAATAAATGAACAACCATACAACACTACCACACCCCATTTGTAGAGTCCAACCAGCTGCGTGCCATGCTCTGCCATACTTTATTTCAGGACAAACTCGAGGACACCCTGGGAAGGGTCAAAATTGTTGAGAACGATGGATGGTGCTCAGGCTTCGGGTATTCTGATAATACTCAACAACCTGATGCAGGTAGAACGAAACACATACAGAAGGCTGTAGGCTACCACCACTCACACGAAGCAGAAAAGAGGCCTCGTACAACCCCCAAAAGGCATTCCACGTACCCTCTCACATACTGTATTCAACCACACAAACCACCTCTTAGAAATTTCTGACCACTTATTTTTCTTAAAACTGTACTGCACTAAAGAAAAGCAATAGCACGAAATAGGTAAAACACTTGCATGTTATTTGGACTTAGATAAAGAATCTTTTTAGGCCCATACCAGAGAATACAACAAAAAAAGGAAAGGGATTTTTACTAAAAACTTGGTTTTCCAACAGCAACTAATCTCCCATATGTCACATGGCTGAAGACAATATATTTGAGAAAACCAGGTGTTCAAATATAAATTTTATAATTCACTTTCAATTGAAACTTGTTTGTATTGTACATTACACACAGTGTCTATGATTCAATATCTTAAATCTGTACTGCACTAAAGAACGGTAGCAGCATGAAATAGGTAATACACTTGCCTTTCATTTGGACTTATATAAAGAATCTTTTTAGATTTGGACTTATATAAAGAATCATTTTAGACTCATACTAGAGAAGACAACTAAAAGAAAAGATAGGGATTTTACTAAAAACTTGGTTTGCCAACAGTAACTAAACTCCCATATGTCACATGGGTGAAAACAATATATCTGAGGAAACCATGTATTGGAATATAAAGTTTTAGAACTCATTTACAACTAAATTAGTATAATGTGTATCGCTGAATAATTACATACTCTGTACAAGGTTTGAACATCTAATTCACCTAAATTCTTTTTCATAAAGGACATTTATTACTATAATATATTATATTTTTACTATATCATAAGTAATTATGGATTTTGTGTGAATACAGAGGATGAAGAATTTAGATCCAGTAGCTTAAAACGATTTGTTGATCACTTATGAACCTATGTTATTATATTAATGCTAAGGATGTCTATGATGTCGACAAGCAGAAGTAAGGATTCAAATCACATTGTAAACCACGACTAAAGAAAGAAAGATTCTGTTCTGTAAAAGACATGAAGTTACCAGGGCATAAAGGAAACAAGGAGTTCTCAGGAAATATGTGATAACTTAATGTACCTCATTTTCAAGAGGAACGTACTATTCAAAAATACGGATCCTGAACTTCTTGTTAAAATAAAGAATTTAAATTACCAAGAAAAAGAATCAAAAAGAAACGTCTTCTCTGAAAACAAATTTTATGTTGTACATAATGGAAATAGATACTTTCAGTGCAAATTCTCATTACGGAATGAAGTCCTCACACAGCCTGGCTTGTAAAAGCAATGGCAATTACTGGCGCAGTAAAGCTAGTCCATCACTTTTTAATAGCCTGCAGCCTAGTTTTATGGGATTTCATTTATTTGTTGGGAATTTTTCAAATTGAAAGAAAGGTAAATAATGTCAAATATGGTAACAAATGAGCCGTTATCTGTTCTCTTAACATATTCCTAGGTAGTGTATTAGGCTGGGTTCACACGACCTATTTTCAGGCGTAAACGAGGCGTATTATGCCTCGATTTACGCCTGAAAATACGGCTCCAATACGTTGGCAAACATCTGCCCATTCATTTGAATGGGTTTGCCGACGTACTGTGCCGACGACCTGTAATTTACGCGTCGTCGTTTGACAGCTGTCAAACGACGACGCGTAAAATGACTGCCTCGTCAAAGAAGTGCAGGACACTTCTTTGGACGTTTTTGGAGCCGTTTTCTCATAGACTCCAATGAAAACAGCTCCAAAAACGGACGTAAAAAACGCAGCGAAACGCAGCGAAAAACGCCTTAGGGTATGTTCACACGGCAGCGTCCGTTACGGCTGAAATTACAGTGTTGTTTTCAGGAGAAAACAGCACCCTAATTTCAGCCGTAATGGCATGTGCAAGCGTCTTTCGCTGCGTCAATTACGGACATAATTGGAGATGTTTTTCCATGCAGTCCATGGAAAATGGCTCCATTTACGTCTGAAGAAGTGACAGGCACTTCTTTGACGCGAGCGTCTTTTTTACGCGCCGCCTTTTGACAGAAATGGAAGGACAGATGTTTGCCGACGCTTTTGAGCCGCATTTTCGGACGTAATTCGGGACTAAAACGCCCGAATTACGACCGTAAATAGTGTGTGTGAACCCAGCCTTAGAGTGTACATGATGAATGCCCATGTATTTCAATGAAAGCCCTATAACATGGTCAGGACGAGAGGTAGGTAGTGTAGGCTACTGCTCAGGACGCCAGTGAGAAACAGGGTGCAATTTGCGGATAAAAAAAACAAACAAATATCTCTCTGCCTTTAACTTTCTTTCTACAACTAATCGGATGCTGCATCTAAGCAGCTAATAATGTTCTTTGACACAATCATAGAAACATAGATGGATGTTACTCATATAGCTAAACATGCAGAGCAAAACATGCAGGTCACTGATTGAATCAGGACTGATCGCTGTGGGCTGAATGATTGGCCATTCGTCAACTATCACATTGAACTTAGGGGACCGAGGGTCATAAGGCGCTTACTGATACCCCTGCCTTGGGCACCAAGAAAGCTTGTACTACCCCTGCTCTGTAATTCTTTATCTTTCTTACTGATCACATGGCCTCCGAGCACCAAGACACTTCCCAAAACACTAACAATGTAAAATAAAGATGATCAAGCCAAAAAAGAGCTTGTTAAAAGGCTTAACAGAGATACAGTATTGCAAAAGAGACAGTACAAAGGGGGTCTAGTGGCAGGAGCATAAATGCAGAAAGGGAGTCCTCCCCGGTCTTCATATATGACTGTCCCTTTATATTATTCGTGTTGATCCTCCATGGATATATCTATTGCCCTCAACCAGAATAGCGATTACTGCTTGGTTCTAATTTGAAGTATTCCCGGCCCTTTAGCAAGATGGCCATTGAGGTTTTGTGCGCTCACTGCGCATGCGTTGTCGCGTCGTTGGGATGGGTGAAGTCATATCCGCTTCTCTTAGCGTGCCGACGGCGTGGTTTGGCGAAAGTGGTGAGTGTCGCCTGTTTCCTTCAGTTTGGGACGTCGTGAATGCGGGGAGAGCGCCATGTTGGTAACATCTGTCATGGTTATATTACCATCTAGCGCCTTAATAGTAAGTTAATTAATTTGCATATTTGCCCACATAAATACCTCCTCTCTGCTCTCTCACCTTACCACTCCCTGAAGAAGGATTGCGAAACATGCGTTGGAGGATGCAGTGAGAGGACACGGCAGGAGGCTTGTCTGCAGTATGACCAATTCAGGTCTGTAGTATTTGTATCCTAGACTTATGTATATTTAAATGTCTATACATTTTGGGCTAATACCATCTCCCTCTTTATGGGGTTATAAACATATGGGATATTCGACAATGCTTTGACTTCGTTTTACCTTCTATGTAGTTTAGGACATATATAGCTATTGGTATGTTATAGAGTAATTCATTATCAATGGATAATTATATACTGGTATTTACTGTGCCATCTTTAAATGACTGACTGGGCTTGATGAGTGTCAGTATTCACTGCATATTTGTATTACACTCCTCTATACTACACTGTCTGTATGCATACTTATGCTTCCCATTTGTAGCTTTTTTTTTTACTTTCTGCAGATATTGCCACCTGCTGTGTCCTCCACCGCTCTACCATACTTTGTTTTTACTATTTTATATGTCTTTTGTGTATATGTTGTATGTATACAGTTGTAGTTAACTGTTTTTCTCCAATATGGATTAATAAAGTCAATTTTGTACTTTCATCTTATGGGTATTTTTATTTTTGAGACTATGGCTTCAGTATTTGGTTTCATATTCACCCTTTAACCTCCATACAGGGATCTGGACTTCGCTGCGGGGAGACTACCAGGTCGCTACCTCTTGAGGTGGTCCCGGTGTGAGTAGCGGCTGGCCCAGCGGACCAGGATGCAATGGTGTAGCACACCGAGGGTACAGGCACTAGCAGATTATACCTTTGCAGATGTATGAGGAACAGAAATCACAATTTGTAACAGGTAGAAAGCCTCAGGCTCGTCTCAGGTAGTTGGATACAGACTGGCAATAGATATCGGGATACAGACTGATAGCGGGTAAGGGTATGTTCACACGCACTAATTACGCACGTAATTCGGGCGTTTTTCCCCCTGAATTACGTCCGAAAATAGCACCTCAATAGCGTTGACAAACATCTGCCCATTGAAAGCAATGGGCAGACGTTTGTCTGTTCACACGAGGCGTATATTTACGCGCCGCTGTCAAATGACGGCGCGTAAATAGACGCCCGCGTCAAAGAAGTGACCTAGCTGGATACAGGATGGTAGCGGATAGCTGGATACAGGCTGGTAGCGGATAGCTGGATACAGGCTGATAGCAGATAGCTGGATACAGGCTGGTAGCGGATAGCGGGATACAGGCTGGTAGCAGATAGCTGGATACAGGCTGGTAGCGGATAGCTGGATACAGTCTGGTAGCGGATAGCTGAATACAGGCTGGTAGCAGATAGCTGGATACAGGCTGGTAGCGGATAGCTGGATACAGGCTGGTAGCAGATAGCTGGATACAGGCTGGTAGCGGATAGCTGGATACAGTCTGGTAGCGGATAGCTGAATACAGGCTGGTAGCAGATAGCTGGATACAGGCTGGTAGCGGATAGCTGGATACAGGCTGGTAGCAGATAGCTGGATAAAGGCTGGTAGCGGATAGCTGGATACAGGCTGGTAGCGGATAGCTGGATACAGGCTGGTAGCGGATAGCTGGATACAGGCTGATAGCGGATAGCTGGATACAGGCTGGTAGCGGATAGCTGGATACAGGCTGGTAGCGGATAGCTGGATACAGGCTGGTAGCTGATAGCTGGATACAGGCTGGTAGCAGATAGCTGGATACAGGCTGGTAGTGGATAGCTGGATACAGGCTGGGGGTGGATAACTGGTATAGGCTGAAATCAGGATGCAAACAGGAACCTTTGCAGAACGCAACTATGTTGCACCAAAGCTGCTCAGGCAGCAGGAGAAACAGGGATTTATAAGGGGTATTTTGCAATGCACACTAGGAGGAATACAGCCATGAGCAGGAGGGGAGGCATACAATATGACCAACTCTACATTGCTATTCCATACTGACATATTATAGAGTAGTACAACAATAATGGTAAATTTGTCCTGATTGTCTTTAGAGGTCTTCTTCAAAAATGGTTGTCCCAATAAGTTAGCACATTTTTGGAAAAAAGAGTGGCTTCTACTCTGGGGAACTCAGAAAGTCTATGGTGGGGGAATTTATTAACCTTTCTGGCTTAAAAAAGAAGCAAAAGACCCAAAAGCCGTAAATTGTGAGTTTTGGGATCTTTACTCTACCCTTGCCAGTTTTAAAAAAAGGGAAAATAGCTTAAAAAAAGGGGACTGGCATGAATTAGTATCATTTATGCCAGAAAGGGGCTTAAATAATAGTAGAAATCTATGCCAGCTCCTAGCTGGGGTAGATTTCCCTCTGTGGGGTGTAGCAAGGTGGAGGCCCATGCCAAGCTCTGTACCTTGCCCCTTCCCCATTGGAGAATAAAACGGGTCAGTACCTTGTATGAGATTCTAATCTCAGTTTTGCTATATTCTAGTGTTGCTGGTTTCATTGATGTCATTAATTATCCTGTGAGAGATACACCTTCCATCGCGAGGACTATGACTGACCACCTCTTGGACATGCTGTCTAATTTTATGGCCTTGTGTTTAAATAAATATTATTCTTTTTGTGTGTTTTCCTCTTGTTTTTTTGTTCGTTTGTTGTTGTTTATTGTTTGTTTTTGCTTTTGTTTGTTTTTTGTCTGTTTGGTGTTTGTTTTTTGTTTTTGTTCGTTTTCTGTTTTTTGTTGTTTTCTTTTTTCTTTTCTTTGTTTTTTGTTTGTTTTTTTATTATTTTTATAAATGAATTGCTCTGTATTTGTACTGTACTATACATTTGTATTTGTACTTTATATTTATGTATGCATTCTACACTGTTTTAATCATTTTCTGTTTTTCACTTATTAACGCCTTCTTTTTTTATGCGTTATCATATTGTGCATATTTATGTATATTTATTTTAACTTTACTATTTCATTTTGTCCTATTTTTCACTGTTCACTTTCACTATTTATTTCTGTATACTTTACTTATTAATTGTATTAATATTTTATTCCAGTACTTTTTGTTTTTATTTTTATTTTTAAAAAAAATTTTTTACATTTATTTCTTATTCTTCACCAGAATTGCCTTTACACTTCTTTATTCAATTTGTAGCACTGTTTGCATATATTCATATATTTTTGTCTTTTTATGTATATATTGTTGATATTTAATTTTATTATCTTCTCAATCTTATTTTTTATTTTTTATTCTCTATATATAAAATTATTTTTTCAATATATATGTTATCAATTAAATTCATATTCTTACTGAATTATTTATATATTTATTATTTATAAATTATGAATTTTGTGTAAATATCAAAATTATTGATCATGCACTGATTAGATATATATATTTGTATCGTATTTATTTATGTTTTATGTATTTATCTTCTGTATTTGTCATCCCCCGTTTGGGTCTGTTTTTTATAAGTTTCTAATTTTGTGGCCACATTATTTATGAATTATGCAGCATTGTTCCATCACGCATTCCCTGATGGTTTCTGTGATGTATCCGCACAGACGCTCTCTGGCGCATGCGCTGTGGGCACTGCATCACGTTACTATGGTGACGTGCGTCTCAGCAAGTGAGACGCATCGTCACGCCGTGGACAGCCTGGCGCTTCCTGATGATGCAGTGTTTGCATCATGGCTATGGAGCGCCGCCTATACGTGCACCCCACAGGTGCCACCAATGAATCAGTCTTTCACCTATTTTAGTATAAAAACCCCCGGTCTTTTAAATATGATTAGCCTCCTGACGAAGCCGGTCGCAGGCGAAACGCGCGTCGAGGCATTCCTGTGCCATCTCTCCACGCCCCCTGCTTTCATCATGTCCACAGGTATTTAAACTGTTTATATCTGGCATCTTTTTGTATATGTTGGTTTGCATACACGTTATACATCCTTAGCATATCTGTGCTATGTACTTCTTGTAACGGGCATTATTTTTCCAACATATATATAGCCATATATATTTCTTTTGTCTTATTGACATTTCATTTTTACTTGTATCCATGGCATGTTAGTACTGGGACGTTGTTTGAGGTTGGTTGTTTTCCTGTGTTCCTTATGGTATGTTGTCATCTTTACCAGATCGCTACTCCTTCAGATATATGATCCGTCATATTTTTCATTATATCTAATATCGTTATACCATGTATGGTTATGCACTAATAAAGTTAAATATATTTTTACTATCCATGGTATTTATTTTCATACTTTATTGGGATGTCATGTCCCTTGCGCTTGTGCGCTTGTAGGTTGTTTCCTAGTTTGTTTGGGGATCTCCCCTTGTCTCGCTGTACCTTGTTTTGAGGTTTGCTGTAGGTTTACTATTCAATTGTGTCTGTGTTCACAGATATTACCTCTGGATATATGGATTTTAGAAAACGTGATAAAGACTGGATTACACGTCTTGGATCTATATTTGGAGAGCGAGTAGTAGGGAACACTGAGAATAGTGATATTAAGGAATTGAAGCTTAAAATTCGAGTACTTCTCGAAAAACGCACTAAGGTGTGGTGGAACAAGGTTGCCCTCGAGAATTATCTACAGAGGGATATCTTACCTAGAGGTTTACGGTTGCAGGTCTTTCCCACTTTGGAAGAGGATGACTCTAGTTTCATCTCCAAATGGGAAGAGACACTCACTAAATGTTCACGTATGCTATTAGAACTACTTATCGGAGCAGATCGAAGAAAGTTGGAGTCATTAGAAAAGGAGATTGATCTCCTTAAAGAAAAAATCCAACAAACCCTTACTAGGTACGATCTTGCTATCTTTGATAAATCATTGGAGGAAGATCTTGTTAAGTGGGAGAAAAACATTCTGGATATCAAGACCAAGAAATTCCAGTGGGGGACTTTCAATCCAATAGAGTGTATCGTTGGAACAATAACAAAAGAGATAGAGTTAGATCAGTTTCACGTTCTTCATCTCTGACATCTCTGGTCTCTGAGGAAGAATGTGGTTTTTTAGACAGACCTCGGCCTCCTGGGGAAGGAGACCCTATTTACAACTTAAGAACAACTTCGGTAAAAAGAAAAACAGGAGTGATTTTCAACAAGGACAAGAAAAACAGGAGATTTTGAAGGTGATTAATTTATCCTCACATGTTCTTACTCCCCCTCAGATTCAAGTGTTACGAAAGGGGTTATCATTCTCACCCACAGGCAAATTTGATCTATTTACCGCTATTAAAGATCTTGCACTGTTTTCTCGTAAATTACTCTTTAAAAAGCATTTCAGTAGGCGTGAATGTGGCGATTTAGCATTTTCACCTGCTGAAAGGCAGGCGTTTGATGCCCTTGTATCACTTTTGAATGAACAAGATAGTGTTACTGACCCTTCATTGCCGTTGCATTTGTGCCGCCGCTCACAACATTTCCCCCCTCTTTCCATATGTCCCTCCGGTAGACATATTTTTCAAGTTAGTTAAACGAGATCTCAAATCTATTTCTGACTCTGATCGCTCTTATAATCTTAGTTTTGCTCAGAGAGAAGCTATTCAACAGCTTCGTGATCTTAAAGACATTGTCATTAAGCCTGCCGATAAGGGGGGTAATGTTGTGATTTGGCCTGCACAGATGTACGAAGGTGAGTTTTTTCGTCAGCTTAAAGTGGTTACCTGCTATCATCGCCTTTCTGGGGACCCTACCATTCCCTTTAACTGGTTGCCGACACAGGACGAGTATGCTCGTCCTGAGCGGCGAGCACTTCGCGCATTAGGACGAGCATACTCGTCCTGTGTGACTGCCGTCCCTGCGCGCGTCTCTGCTTGCGATCGAGAGCGGGGCAACGGCTGTAATACACAGCCACGGCCCCGCTCTGACAGCGGAGAGGAGAGAAACATCTTCTCTCCGCTGTTAACCCTTTGAACGCCGCGATGACAGCTGATCGCGTCGTTCAAGGAGAGGGGACTGCACATTGATCGCGTCACAGAAAATAACTGTGACGCGATCAAAGCCCACAACTCATATGGCCAGACAGCCCAGGGTCCAGTGAAGGACCCCAGGGCTGTCTGAACATATTTCCTGTTGTTAGGGCATACTGAGGTATGCCCTAACAACTGCCTGTGTACGATCAGTAACAGGCTAATGTACTGGCATAAAGATCTATGCCAGTACATTACAGTTACAAAATAAAAATCAAAATGATAAATCCCTTTATGGGATTAAAAAAAAAAAGTTAAATGAATGTAAAAAAAAATAATGGTAAATAAATAAATAAAAAGTAAATAAAATACACAGAAACACACATTTTTTTATAATAAATAAACTTTTTAAAATATAAGTCCCAAAACATTAAATAATACAGACATATTTGGTATCGCCACAACCGTAACAACCTGTACAACAAATGTATAACATTATTTATGATGATCGGTGTATGGTGTAAAAAAATAAATATTAAAACTGATGCGCAACTGCTTTTTTTCTGCATTTTAATCTAATTAAAAATGTATAGAAATTAAACGATAATGTATTTGTACCAAAAAATGGTACGTACATAAAGTACAACTCGTCCCGCAAAAAACAAAGTCTCATACAACTACGTCGTACAAAAAATAAAAGCGTTATGAGCGTCGGGGTGCAAAGAGGGAATTTAAAAAAAAATTGCTCTGTCCTCAAGGCTAAAATTGGCCGTGTCCTTAAGGGGTTAAGAGAGAATTAGATGGTATATTACAAAAAGCTGTGGAAGAATGTATTATCAGTCCTAAACTGAAGGAGGGTTTGGTGGTAGATTTTCCGATTATACCGACCTTATACTTACTACCCAAAATCCACAAGGACTCCACCAATCCCCCGGGTCGTCCAATTGTGTCGGGCATAGGTGGTCTTTGTGAAAATGTCTGTAGATTTATTGATTTCTTTCTACAAAGATGTGTGGAGACTTTACCATCATTTATCAAAGATACCACCGATGTCCTTCGCCGTTTGGACGGTTTACATTTGGATGATGACATGATTCTAGTCACATGTGACGTGGAGTCCTTGTATACATCGATCTGCCATGACCAGGGGGTACGTGCGTCCAAATTTTTCCTGAGTATGACTAATTATGATTCTGATCTCATCGAACTTGTAATAACTCTATTGGAGTTCTCACTTACTCATAACTTTTTTACTTTTAAGGACCGTTTCTTCCTACAGCTCCAGGGCACGGCAATGGGGACGACTTGTGCTCCCTCATATGCTAATCTGTTCCTGGGGCTGTGGGAGAGAGAGATTGTCCTTAATACTCCTGGACATGACGCCGTACTCCTGTGGTCTAGATACATAGATGATATTCTGTTTATCTGGCAAGGCTCCACTGATCATCTGGAATCTTTTCTCTCTTCTCTAAATGTAAATGATCTAAATATCAGGCTTACATGGAAGTTTAGTAGGCCATCTGTGGAATTTCTTGATGTCTTGATATCAAAGGATGCTGATAATCTCTACAGACATTTTTAGGAAGGAGACCGCGACTAATGCACTTCTGCATGCCACCTCCTCCCATTATCCAAAGGTCAAGAGTGCCATCCCTACGGGCCAATTTTTAAGAGCTCGGTGTATTTGTTCTAACATGAGTAAATTTGAACATCAAGCTTCAGATATGTCAGTACGTTTTCGTGATCGTGGATATAATCGGAGGGATATAAGACGTGGGTATCTAAGAGCTAAACATACACCACGCGAGGGATTATTGGTGAGTAAACCCAAGTCCAAAGAGATTTTTGACCCTAATGTTAGGTTCATTACAACTTTCAATTCCCAATGGGTTCAAATTCGTAATATCATGCAGAAGCATTGGAATGTGCTTCTTACGGATTTAGATCTATCTACCTGTCTGTCGAAGTACCCCTCCATTACTTGGAGGAGATCTAAAAATCTGCGTGATCTCTTGACATCCAGTCATTATATCTCCAAGACTCTAACGAGTCCATTTGGTAGTCGTGGCCCACCGTGGGGATCGTTTAATTGCGGCAGTTGTGCTGCCTGTAAATTCATTATACGGTCATCCTCTTTCTATGACTCCAAAAAAGCTCAGGAATATAAGATTGTGTTCAATATTTCCTGTAGAACGGAGGCTGTGATTTATTTTGCAACATGCCCCTGTGATTTGATATATATAGGCATGACGAGCAGGTCTTTTAAGACACGTGTACTTGAACACATTAGTAAGATCCGTAAGGCATGTAATACCAAAGATGTTGACCAATTACAGCCGATCCCCAGACATTTTCATCAATATCATTCCTATGACCCTAGTGGCATAAGATTTCGGGGCATTGATAGGGTTAAATTGGGATGTCGAGGTGGAGATATATACGTAAAGCCCTCCTAAAAAAAGAAATGAAGTGGATTACCCTGTTAAACACTACTACACCTTTTGGCCTCAACGAGGCCACTAGCTTCAAACCTTTTTTATAAATCATTATAAGCAGCGCGAATTTTAGTTTTGGGGGATTGTTTTTTGATTGTTAATATAACATGATTCTAATCTCAGTTTTGCTATATTCTAGTGTTGCTGGTTTCATTGATGTCATTAATTATCCTGTGAGAGATACACCTTCCATCGCGAGGACTATGACTGACCACCTCTTGGACATGCTGTCTAATTTTATGGCCTTGTGTTTAAATAAATATTATTATTTTTGTGTGTTTTCCTCTTGTTTTTTTGTTTTTTTGTTCGTTTGTTGTTGTTTATTGTTTGTTTTTGCTTTTGTTTGTTTTTTGTCTGTTTGGTGTTTGTTTTTTGTTTTTGTTCGTTTTCTGTTGTTTTTTGTTGTTTTCTTTTTTCTTTTTTCTTTTCTTTGTTTTTTGTTTGTTTTTTATTATTTTTATAAATGAATTGCTCTGTATTTGTACTGTACTATACATTTGTATTTGTACTTTATATTTATGTATGCATTCTACACTGTTTTAATCATTTTCTGTTTTTCACTTATTAACGCCTTCTTTTTTTATGCGTTATCATATTGTGCATATTTATGTATATTTATTTTAACTTTACTATTTCATTTTGTCCTATTTTTCACTGTTCACTTTCACTATTTATTTCTGTATACTTTACTTATTAATTGTATTAATATTTTATTCCAGTACTTTTTGTTTTTATTTTTATTTAAAAAAATTTTTTTTTACTTTTATTTCTTATTCTTCACCATAATTGCCTTTACACTTCTTTATTCAATTTGTAGCACTGTTTGCATATATTCATATATTTTTGTCTTTTTATGTATATATTGTTGATATTTCATTTTATTATCTTCTCAATCTTATTTTTTATTTTTTATCTTTTATTCTCTATATATAAAATTATTTTTTCAATATATATGTTATCAATTAAATTCATATTCTTACTGAATTATTTATATATTTATTATTTATAAATTATGAATTTTGTGTAAATATCAAAAGTATTGATCATGCACTGATTAGATATATATATTTGTATCGTATTTATTTATGTTTTATGTATTTATGTTATCTTCTGTATTTGTCATCCCCCATTTGGGTCTGCTTTTTATAAGTTTCTAATTTTGTGGCCACATTATTTATGAATTATGCAGCATTGTTCCATCACGCATTCCCTTATGGTTTCTGTGATGTATCCGCACAGACGCTCTCTGGCGCATGCGCTGTGGGCACTGCATCTCGGAGTGCCCGAAATTGTGTGTTCACGTTACTATGGTGACGTGCGTCTCAGCAAGTGAGACGCATCGTCACGCCGTGGACAGCCTGGCGCTTCCTGATGATGCAGTGTTTGCATCATGGCTATGGAGCGCCGCCTATACGTGCACCCCACAGGTGCCACCAATGAATCAGTCTTTCACCTATTTTAGTATAAAAACCCCCGGTCTTTTAAATATGATTAGCCTCCTGACGAAGCCGGTCGCAGACGAAACGCGCATCGAGGCATTCCTGTGCCATCTCTCCACGCCCCCTGCTTTCATCATGTCCACAGGTATTTAAACTGTTTATATCTGGCATCTTTTTGTATATGTTGGTTTGCATACACGTTATACATCCTTAGCATATCTGTGCTATGTACTTCTTGTAACGGGCATTATTTTTCCAACATATATATAGCCATATATATTTCTTTTGTCTTATTGACATTTCATTTTTACTTGTATCCATGGCATGTTAGTACTGGGACGTTGTTTGAGGTTGGTTGTTTTCCTTATGGTATGTTGTCATCTTTACCAGATCGCTACTCCTTCAGATATATGATCCGTCATATTTTTCATTATATCTAATATCGTTATACCATGTATGGTTATGCACTAATAAAGTTACATATATTTTTACTATCCATGGTATTTATTTTCATACTTTATTGGGATGTCATGTCCCTTGCGCTTGTGCGCTTGTAGGTTGTTTCCTTGTATGAGCTGCGGCCTGCAGTGAGAGCCTGAGGGGAGAAGCGGAGCTGTGAGGTGATATTTAAAAAAAATAAAATAAATGATGTGGATTGAGAGATGCAACACATTTATTAAGAGGTGTTAAGAGGTGTTCGCCTCTTAATAAATGTGCCGCTTCTCACTCCAGCGAACTGTTTATTAAGACTGGCTTAAAAAAACGCCAGTCTTAATAAACCTCCCACTATGTGTTTAATTCTCGACCGCTCATTTAAATTAGCGGCATATAATACATGTGATGCACGCAGGTTCCTACAGCTGATCACTGTGGGTTACAGCTGCCAGATGTGCCTGGGGAAAAGTGTCCACTAGGTGGCTCCCCTTCAGCTTCCCCCGCCCCTGCTTACTGTGATTCACTAAAGAATTCGTTTTTAACAACAATTCGAAGAAATATTATCTAATACAGAAATATCCACTGTCTGCCAAAATGTTGTGTATTTTTAGAGACAAGTTGTTATTAAGCTCCTTGTTATAGCAAATCATAATTAATCCTCTTACCAAACTGCATAAATTGTTACTGAGCTGAGGAGGAGGTCATCTGTGCCATCAGGTTCCAAATAAATATTTTCCAGTAATAAATGGCAATAAATTTTAAACCAAAAGACAACGAAATGCATGTTTCCTGTTCATGTAGTTTTAGATACAAAATTGTTCTCACTATTAAAGCTTACAAAAATAAAGCAAAAAAGATTCTTAAAGTTCTTCTATAATTGTGTTTTTTCTTTTTTGCATAAATCAGGAGTATATGTGAGTTTATGAAACTTTGTCATACAGGTTATTAAGGGAAAGGCTCATCTTCCTCACTTCATCTCAGTAAATGTTCAGAAAACTCCTCAGTCCCCCCCCAAAAAATCTGTCTAGAGTAATACAGTAAATAGTAGACAAGGAGGAGGGAGATGCAGATGCAGTTTTTTACTCTGTGTCTGTGAGGCTGTGTGCTATGAGAGGGGAGGGCGAGCAGAAGGAGGAAGAAATCTGATTGGCTCAGAGAACACAGCACAGCTCTTACATGACATCAGGAAAAGACTGCCCACTCAGCTGGCACGGAGAGAGGAAATTAACATTTACAAAAACAACGGAGGGACGGAAAAAGATCCAAAATCTGCAGGTTATATACAAAATTTCTAGCTGCACTGCATCTACATCTGCCTTTTTTTTGTAACGATAGGTACGCTTCGAAAGGCATATGTACCAAAGAGGCAGCTGCAATGGGGCAAATGGAGAAATCGGACCCATCCATAGTTGGCCTCATCCCTTTGCTGTTGGAAAAACCTGGGACCATAATAAGGTGCCCATTTTTTATCTTTGCTATGATGTCCCTTCTTGAAGAAGCCAAAGCACCAGGAAAGCCTTAGTAGGGGCAATTGCCCACCCCACAGTTCACTTAAGCCCTTCTCAGACACACTCAGCACCAAGACATGGGAGTTTGAGAAGATTTAAAACGTAATTCCAACAATATAAAAGTGTAATAAGTGGTAAAGATATTATCATGTAGCTTTTACCAATAAATATTCCTTACACAGCTCTCATGTCTCATTCCCATGGACTAATTGTGCATCCATTTTAATATGGAGGTGGGCCAGCTCCACTAATCTCCTGGTGGACCAAACGCTACAAGCTAAACCTTGTTATCCCAAAGAGCAGACATCGAGGGAAAGTGGGGCTACCCTTATACAAATTAGATAGTTGTTGGGTCCTGCCAACATTTGTCTAATGTTTAGGTTAAACTTAAAGAGCTTTTTCACGTTGGACAATCCCTACGTATTAGAAGGATCCCCTGACAATAAGCTGATCACAAAGTATCCCCCTGCTGCGACCCCCCCCCCAACGATCAGCTGTAATCTGTGGGGAAACCTGGCAGTAAGTGTTCAGTTTCCCTGCAGCACCACCACAGGAGAAATTAAGCATTACACAGTGCCCATTAATTTTAATGTGCTGTTTGTGTAATACAGGACAGGACAGATCCTCCAGAGCGAGCGACGCTCTTTCTGACCGCTCTCCACTCTGACCAAGAGACGAGGATACTGAACAGAGGACCCCCCCCCTCTATTATCTCAGAATTCTCTTATAGGGTGTATGGAAATGGGTTTTATAAACTAGACAACCCCTTTAAGTTACAATTGAACCATATGACACTGTTACGGGGAGCACCAATTTTTTTCCCCATGGGCCTCCACCAATTATGTGGATTCAATAAACAGCGCCACGCTTGTCCATGAGCTGTGTTTAGCTTGTAGCTCATCTCCATTCAATTAAATGGGTTTTCTAGTTGTTCATATCAGTGGGTTTGAAAATTAATAAAAGAATGGAGATTGCTGCCTGCAACTTTTTTTTAACTCAATGTAACCACACAAATATGTAAAAATCTATTTTTTAAGTCAAAAGTGTCCAGAGACTGTGTACCTGAGTGGCATGCGACATATAGACATGAACATTTAGGTAAACACCACTCTGAATCCCAATGTGGGTAATGTATTAGGAAGGTGTCAGGGTGTTGTCACCCTACTTCATTCTTCTCCTGGTATGTAGACCTATAAACAGTTTATGTTGGGGAGAGTTTCAAGAACGTTTTGTTTCTTCCAATTCTTCCGATTTCAAGGTTTTGGCCTCTATTCACAGTGTGGTCCAGACTCAAAATCTTTGGCTATTAGGCTTCTAAAAATCAATTTCACATTAAATTTAAATGTAAATGTTCAAAAATGCAAGTTGATCAGAAATAATAAATGTTGGATTTTACAGTGACATTACTGAGCATTAATCTCCGCTTATTACATCCGAGTCCTCAGATAACATCTGTCGAAATATAAATTAATCAGAGTCTAATAGGACAGTACCATAAGTCATGATAGACTTTTAATATTAGGGTCTGTGTTTCAGGCTGAGATCATTTAATGTTCCCACAAATAAACAAATCAAAACTTGCAATGAGCTTTTGCTTTCACCATCTGGACACAATTAAATTGCTGAAAACTTATCGGTATTGCCATGGTTGTGTTCATACATTGCCGTTTTGGCTTTTTTTTTTGGGGGGGGGGGTTTGCTTAAATTTTATCCTGTTTTTCACCTATTACCCCTTTATTCCATGGAACTGTCCCTTTAAGTGTTAGACTGGAGGGAACCTGACCTTGGGACCCCCATTTATCACTAAAGGATGGGACTTCTGTCCCATTTCATCAAAACAGTGTTTTGAAGAAGAATTGTATGGAGCGCATGCTCAGTCACCACTCCAAACAACTCCTTAACGTGGCCATCCACTAGGATCCCCTATTGTAGTAATCAGTGGTCATTTGGACACCTACAAATATAACCTTTCTCACTTAACCTAGGCTCAGATTGTTTTTCATCACTACCTCCCTTTCCCTTCAAGTAAATTTGCACATTTTAACCCCATGTTGTTTAATGTCCAAGATGAGTACATGAGGAATAACAGTATTTCTGGTCATTATATTACCTGTATTCTGCATTTTTGTCAGCTTACCCCTCAGCAGTTTCTATTGCTAATTCTCAGTTTTCCCTGACCTAGTTGGTGAAGACTGAGGCTGGGTTCACACGACCTATTTTCAGGCGTAAACGAGGCGTATTATGCCTCGATTTACGCCTGAAAATACGTCTCAACTACGTCGGCAAACATCTGCCCATTCATTTGAATGGGTTTGCCGACGTACTGTGCCGACGACCTGTCATTTACGCATCGTCGTTTGACAGCTGTCAAACGACGACGCCTAAAATGACTGCCTCGTCAAAGAAGTGCAGGACACTTCTTTGAAACTTAATTTGAGCCATTCTTCATTGAAGTCAATGAAGAACAGCTCAAATGTTCGGCCGTCAAAGACGCCTCGCATAATGCGAGGAGGAGCTTTTACGTCTGAAACAACACAGCTGTTTTCTCCTGAAAGCAGTCTGTAAGTTCAGACGTAAAAGCCAGCTAGCGTGTGCACATACCCTAACTGTTATAATGTCTCTTATACACAGCACACATAGAAAAGAAGAGAATCCTGCTCTCCTATCTCTATCTATCATATATACTTTATAGAAGCAGCAGTAACAAGCAGCACATAATAAAGCATTAATGAGCAGTGTAGCTGTGAATCCAGCACTGTAGTGAGATATAACACTTACTAGACATACAAACATACTACCCTTAAGTAGCAGCAGCAAGGAGGACATTATACAGCAGTAATAAACAGTGTAGCTTTGAATCCAGCACTGGGGTTATATATAACACTTACTAGAAGCAGCAAGAAGGACATTATATAGCAGTTTTGAACCATGTGACTGTGAATCCAGCACTAGGGTAACATATAACACTTACTAGGAGCTGCAGCAGCATGGGGACATTATACAGCAGTAATGATCAATGTAGCTGTGAATCCAGCACTGGGGTGAGCTATAACACCACTAGAGGGAGATTACTGTATACTGGGTTATTGAGTTCAATGTATAAACAGTATGCAATAAACTCCTAAGCGGTGGCTGCAGGCAGACAGAATTTTAGCATTAAAGGGGGTTTCCCACTAAGAACATTTGTCATCTATCCACGGGATAGGTGATATTCCTGTAATGTCCCGCAAGATAATACTTGAGAGATAATGTGTTGTAACTGTATTTCATGACATTTTTGCACTTTTAGGTACTGTCACTTTAAAATAAGAAATGTGAAGTTACAATGCACTGTGTTACTGCCTATGCAGGAGTGTCTTATACGTGGACGTTTCCAGAAGGTGGGAGGAGCTTAGGATATAGAGGGGGTCCAGTGGCAGCTAGTGGCAGTGAGTTGCAGTCAGTGAGTGATCAGTTGAGTTAACAGCAAAGTGGAATTGCTCCTGGGTCCAGCCATCTTAGGATCCAGGGACAGGCTGCCCATAACATCAGGCCACTGAGAATCTCGCAGAAAGAAAAAGACAGAGAACGGTCTGAGAGAAGGAATTCTTATAAGAGAAACTGAGAGTAACAAGAAGCGATTGATTGGACTTTGTACAGTGCCACCATATATGTTGGTGAGTCTCATCCTTCATTCATTAATCCTGACTACCCATTAGAAGCAGGAGTAGCACAGGCCAGGAGCCATTACAGAGAAAGCAGAGAATTGCTATGCCCTAGATGTGCCAAGGGTAATATCAGAAGAGAGAAAGGGTCGTCCACTCCCGCATCTGGCGCTTTATTGTATTGAGAGGACGGACTTTACTGCAAGAAATTGTGCCTCCATTTCATGTGGAAGATTGTAGCCGCCATTTTGGAAACCAAAGTAAAGAGTGTGCCGCAAGCGAGCCTGTTCAACTGCCACCTCAGCCTCCTGTCTTTAACACCAAGGGCACACCAAACGCCATCAGGACAGGAGCAGACACAGGGAGGGCCCCGGGGGATATTCAGAGACTACCATCCTCATTTACCCAGTGCAAACCCCCTCATCACTAGCTGTGAGCAGGCCCTGAGAGGAAGGGAAGGCCTGTTGGCCACCGTGATCCGCACTGAGAGCCGAGCCATCTGCCAATTTGTGGACCTACGCCTTTCCCCCTTTCCAATCGCTCCTCGGGTCACCCGCTCGCACGCTACATTCCCACTTATGGCTTTCCAGTTGTATTAAAACTACAACTCCCAAAATATCGGGATCATGCAGAATATCTAGTTTCACAAGAGCTGGAGAATCAGAGGTTTAAGGCCACTGTACTAGATTATGGATCACAGAATAAACCATTGTGACAACTTGGGGTAAATTTAGCTCACAGGATCGCCATCTCCAGGTTGAGATGGTTGACACATATAGAAAGTTCACTCCAACTCCTTGAATGAAGGTTTAAACCAGTCGCAGCTAGCTTTATAGTCTTCCACACAGCAAGCGGTGTTACAACAAAAAACACACTAAATAAACCCTAGGCTGTCCAGCCTCTAACTAACACATTCAGTGTCCCTCACTACGAGACACTGAGCCTTGTGCCCAGCACCTCAAAACATAGGCAGTTTTATCTTACACGTTGGGGACTCTCACAGGCTAGCATGCCTGTCTTCCCCAGACTGAGAGCCCTGTGTGAACTGCACACACCTCAATTAAAGAGCCGCCTCAGGTGAAGCCTAACTAAGCTCATCAGACAGCCCAAGACACGGACTGTCTGTATGGAGTGGAAGCCACTCCAGCAAACCAGGCCCTATTCCGGGCTTCACACCGAAGCAACAGCAGAGAAAACCCTCTCTGCTGTACATGCTCCCTGGTTACTTAAAACCTGACAGTTTCTGCACTGTCCAGCAGCTGCACTGCTACACCATATATGTATTATAGGTGTGGGTCCCACCTCTATGACCAGCACCTACTGTACTGTATTTGGAATTTACTTGCGATTTCCATAAACCCCCAAAGAAGTGAGTCTAAAGAGTTACATAAGCCACCACTTTTCCATTTAATCTCCCCTGGAGATAAGGCGGAACGACATTAGGGGACCCCCATTATCCAGATAGGTACGTACATCAGATATGTCTGGCATTTCTTGTGGATATTCCATATATGTCTGTGATGAGAATACTTTTAACTGTACATTCCAGGAGCATTTCTGCAATAATACCCATGAGGCAGCTATTACCCTGAGCTTTTACATTTCTGTAATTTACATTCAACGTATTATATTTTTGTATTTATTACATTTTACTGCTTCTTTCTTTTCCCAGTAAACGTCTCATTTGTCAACCAAAATGTGTATGTAAAGCAGTCGTCTCTTAGCACGTCGCTCCCAATGGCTCCCATCTGTACGGCCGTTAACTGGATCTCTCCACTATAAATAAACATGTATGAAACAGATGGGGAGACAACACAATTCAGGAGAAAGAGCGGGAGGATACCCTCAGGCCTAGAGAGAACTATTTGTAAGATTTGTGGTACGTCTGCATTTAGGAATTGCAGGCAGGTTATGGCAAATCTCTCCAGTAAGCAGACATGAATGAAGAACTTCTCTTCTCTAATGCTGCTCCGGTTTCGTGGTTTTCTAGAACAAGTCATTTCCTGTTTTCTCAAAGTGATTTTTAGGCGGATGGTTGTGTGCATTTCTAGAACAATTGAGATTTTGTGCAGTTTATTTATTTTTCCTAGAAGCTACGAGGTACAAGAACTCTCTTAACCCCTTCCCGACATTTTCCGTATGGATACGTCATGGAAAGCTAGTGCTTCCCACATTTTGCCATACCCATACGCCAAATGCATGGCACCTGCTCAGAAGCTGTATGTTACAGCTGACATCCGCCTGTAACGACAGGAACCGGAGATAGCTCTGATCCCTGCAATTAACCCCTTAGATGCAGCGATCGAAAGCGTCCGCTGCATCTTAGCGGTTGCTAGCAGATCGCCTGCCCTGACATGCAATCAGGGCTGCCGACTGCTACTATGGCAACAAGAGACACAATGGCCTCCTGTTCTGCCACTACGGAAGCCGTTTAGGCCCTGCCGGGAGGTGAAGCCTAATCGGCTTGCTGTCAGTGAATAACTGACAGATCGAATACATTGTACTACCTATGTATTAGAAAAAAAAATCAGATAGTTGGACCTTCAAGTCCCCTAGTGGAAATTGAAAAAAAAGTGTAAAAAAAAGTATAAAAAAGTGTAAAAAAAATGAAAAAAATAAAAGTTTGAAAACATAATAAAAGTTTCAAGTAATAAAATAAAACACAATCGCCCTGTTCGCTTATCAAGTCCTTTATTATTGAAAAAAAACAATAAACCATACGTATTTGGTATCGCCGTGACCGTAACGGCCTGAGCTATAAAAATATCATATTATTTATTGCACGCGTAAACATTTTAAAAAAAACTATACCAGAATTTCAGTCTTTTGGTCACCTTGCCCTACAAATATTGGAATAAAAGATATTAAAAAGTCGCACGTATCCAAAAATGGCACCTATAAACACACAGCTCCATCGACTAAAAAGTTAAAAAGTTATGGTTCTCACAACTTGGCGACAGAAAATGTTTTTTTTTTTTACAAAAGTAATTCTATAGTGCAAAACGTTGTAAAACATAAAAAAGTGATACAAATTAGGTATAGCAGGAATCGTACTGACCCGCAGAGTAAAGTTAAAATGAAATTTATAATGCATTGTGAACGCTGTATAAAAAAAAACTAAAAAAACTGAAAATGCCAGAATTGCGTTTTTTTGGTTACCTGGCCTCCCAAAAAGTAGGATCAGAAAGTCGCATGTACCCCAAAATGGTACCAAAACTAACTACAGCTAATCCCGCAAAAAAACAGTCCTGATACCACTACGGCTATGAAAAAATAAAAATAGTTAAGGCTCCAATAATTCAGGAAATAAAAAATATGCAGTTGTGCAGGTCCAAGGGGAACATTTCTTCTGTTTCAAGTGGCGATTTATCAAGGCCCTAAAGTTAGGGAACCAGGAAGGGTAGGGCTCAAACATATCCGCTGGAAGCGACGGTGCCCGTATTATACCAGGTCAACACTTTCCTAGCAAAATTCCCCAAACTGCAAAGGTGCGGATTGTGGACCAAAAGGGGGATAAGAAAGGACACGATTTATCAGCGCGACACTGACCTGTGCAGAAAGGATTGCTTCACAGCGTAACACACATCTATGGATTATTTTATTGTTTTTTTACCCCATTATTATACCACCTGACTATGCCCCTGATATACTCTGCCCACCTTACATGTACCCCCACATTATAAATGGAAACACCAGCAATACTCGAAACAAAACTACGACCAAGCAAAATCCACGCTCCAAAAGCCAAATGGCGCTCCTTCCCTTCTGAACCCTACAGCGTGCCCAAACAGCAGTTTACTTCCACATATATGGCATCGCCATAACCGGAAGAACCCTTTTAACAATTTTTGGGGTATGTGTCTCCAGTGGCAAAAGCTGGGCACAACATATTTGCCACTGAAATGGCATATCTAGGGAAAAATATTAATTTTTAATTTGCACCATCCGCAGCGCATTCATTTATGGAAAAGACCTGTTTAGTGAAAATGCTCACTACACCCCTTAATAAATGCCTTGAGGGGTGTAGTTTCCAAAATGGGGTCACTTTCTTTTTATTATTTCACATCTGAGCCCTGCAATTGTGAACCAATACTTTGTAAATATCCAAATTAGGCCTCAATTTTACATAGTACGCTTTCACTCCTGAGCCCTGTCAAATGTCCAGGTTTCTAAAACCGGGAAACACAGCATAATAATTAGAGAGCTGTCTTGTTATGGTGGCACAAGCTGCACACCACATATTGGCATATCTATGGAAAAAATCCAATTTTCACTCTGCAACATCGAGTGCACACTAATTTCTACAAAACACCTGCAGGGTTAACATGCTCACTACACCCCTGAGTGAATGCATTGAGGGGTGTAGTTTCTAAAATGGGGTCATTTCTGGGGGGTTTCCACTGTTTTGGTCCCACAGGCGACCAGAAACCAATCCAGCAAAATCTGCACTCCAAAAGCCAAATGACGCTCCTTCCCTTCTGAGCCCTGCCGTGTGCCCAAACTGCAGTTTATGACCACATATGGGGTATTGCCATACTCTGGAGAAATTTCTTTACAAATGTTGGGTTCTTTTTTTCCTTTATTTGTTGAGAAAATGAAACATTTTGAGCTAAAGCTACGTCTTATTCAAGAAAAAGGATTGTTTTTATTTTCACTGCCCAATTCTAATAAATTCTATGAAACACCTGTGGGGTCAAAACGCTCACTACACCCCTAGATGAATTCCTCAAGGGGTGTCGTTTCCTAAATGGAGTCACTTTTTGGGCGTTTTCATTGTTTTGTCCCATCAGGTGATTTGCGAATGTGACATGGCCTCCGAAAAACCATTCCTGCTAAATGTGATCTCCAAAAGCCAAATAGCGCTCTTTCCCTTCTAAGCCCTGCCGTGTTTCTAAACAGCCGTTTATGACCACATGTATGGTATTGTTTTTACTCGGGAGAAATTGCTTTACAAATTTTGTGTTTCTTTTTCACGGCCTCCTTCCAATAATTTCTGCAAAAAAGCTGTGGGGTCAAAATGCTCACTATACCCCTAGATAATTTCCTCAATGGGTGTAGTTTCCAAAATGGAGTCACTTGTGGGGGGTTTCCACTGTTTTGTCCCCTCAGGGGCTTTGTAAATGTGACATGGCCTCCGCAAACCATTGCTGCTAAATTTGTGCTCCAAAAGCAAAATGGCGCTCTATCCCTTCTAAGCCATGCCGTTTGTCCAAACAGCAATTTATGACCACATATGGGATATTGTTTTACTCGGGAGAAATTGCTTTACAAATTCTGTGGTGCTTTTCCTCCTTTAGTCTTTGTGGAAATTAGAAAAAATTTCCTAAACCGACATTTTCTTTGAAAAAATGTAGATTCTAATTTTCACAGCCTAATTCCAATAATTTCTGCAAAAAACCTGTGGGGTCAAAATGCTCACTATACCCCTAGCTAATTTCCTCAATGGGTGTAGTTTCCAAAATGGGGTCACTTGTGGGTGTTTCCACAGTTTTGTCTCCTCAGGGGCTTTGTAAATGTGACATGGCCTCCGAAAAAAACATTCCTGATAAATTTCTCCTTTAGTCCTTGTGGAAATGAGAAAAAAATTGCTAAACCTACATTTTCTTTGAAAAAAATGTAGATTTTAATTTTCACGGCCTACTTCCAATAATTTCTGTAAAAAACCTGAGGGGTCAAAATGCTCACTATACCCCTAGCTAATTTCCTCAATGGGTGTAGTTTCCAAAATGGGGTCACTTGTGGGGGTTTCCACAGTTTTGTCCCCACAGGGGCTTTGTAAATGTGACATGGCCTCCGAAAAAAACATTCCTGATAAATTTCTCCTTTAGTCCTTGTGGAAATGAGAAAAAAATAGCTAAACCTACATTTTCTTTGAAAAAAATGTAGATTTTAATTTTCACGGCCTACTTCCAATAATTTCTGTAAAAAAGCTGTGCGGTCAAAATGCTCGCTATACCCCTAGATAATTTCCTTGAGGTGTGTAGTTTCCCAAATGGGGTCACTTTTGGGGGATTTCCACTGTTTTGACACCGCAAGAGCCCTTCAAACCTGACATGGTGCCTAAAATATATTCTAATAAAAATAAGGCCCCAAAATCCACTAGGTGCTCCTTTGCTTCTGAGGCCGGTGCTTCAGTCCAGTAGCACGCTAGGGCCACATGTGGGATATTTCCTAAAACTGCAGAACCTGGGCAAAAATATTGAGTTGCATTTCTCTGGTAAAATTTTCTGTGTTACGAAAAAAATGGATTAAAAATGAATTTCTGCAAAAAAATATGACATTTGTAAATTTCACCTCTACTTTGCTTTAATTCCTGTGAAACATCTAAAGGGTTAAGAGACTTTCTAAATGCTGTTTTGAATACTTTGAGGGGTGACGTTTTTGCAATTTTTGGAAAAGTTTTGCTGTTTTTCACAATTAAACACTGAACGTATCAAACAAATTTTGGCAGTAACATAAAGTCCAATGTGTCATGAGAAAACAATCTCAGAATCGCTTGGATAGGTAAAAGCATTCCGAAGTTATTACCACATAAAGTTAAACATGTCAGATTTGAAAAATGAGGCTCTGTCAGGGAGGTCAAAAGTGGCCAAAGCGGGAAGGGGTTAAAATGAATCTCCACCTTCTAATATTATGTCATTGTAAGGCCCAATATTCAGTGCAGATTAATTTTTTATGTTAGAGATGAGTGAATTTCCAGAAATTCGTTTCAGTGGCGATTCTGTCGAATCAACTGTCAGATTCGATCTGGTCCTAATAAATTCGTTCTGAATCGAAAGTTCCCCGATTGCCATGAAAAGTCATGTATGACACTCTGAACGGATTTTATTGAAGAAGATTTGTAAATGATGTGATGAAGATTTGTGATTCACAATTTAATGTAAGAATTGTATAGCCGCAGCAGCACTCACTCACAGCACTGGCTGCCTGTGCCTGCCTAACTAACACACTGACACTGGCTGACTCCTATCTCTCTCTATAATCTACTCCTCTATCAAATTATGGTCACAGAACCAAACAATTATAGCAGCTTTGGCAGGCCAAAAGTATAGTCAGTGCTTATGTAGTCAAAAAAGATATCACAGGGGCGTGGCTTGGACATGGCGCTGACCAGACGTGCTGCTTGAGAGCTCCGTTCCTGCACTTCCATAACCCGCTCATAAGCATACTATAAGACACACTTGAACCTACCTAAATGGTCAGGAAATCTAAGGCAACCACGGGGACTCCATACTGTACGAGGCAGATGTCTTCAGCCGGCTCCATTCAGCGATTTCTCACCGACGCTGCTGCCGGGCCGTCTCCCAAGATGGCGCCGTTGGAGGGGAGACGAACTGGACCAGGATTCCCGCTTGCAGAGGAGTCTTCTTCGGGAGTTGCCGCTGCAGCATCAGGTACCGAGAGTACCCCCTCTCCGGTCTCTGGCTCCCAGGGTTCGTTTCCTTCCCTGCTGGCGGGGGTGGAGATGGGCCCTTCTGGAACTGTCATGGCGCTTCCCGCTCCGTCCTGCTCGCCACGTGGGGTCAGTCATGGCGCCCGGGTCTCTCATTCCTCATCCTCTGGCATGCTGGGGTCTGCATCAATGCCTGCTTCTCCTCGGGATCTGGAACTTCATTCCTCCCCTCACACTAATGGCTCTGCTAGCATGGGAGATGATTTACAGGGCCTGAGACAGCAGCTCGCCACATTGCCCACTAAACAGGACATGGAGCGTTATGTGAATCGTCTTGAGATGACTTATAAATCAGAGATACAGGCTCTTACGACTAATGTCTCTCAATTGTTCGATCAAGTTCAGCGCATAGAAGGCGATGTTTCCTCTGTTACACAGCAGCAAGTCTCTCATGCAGAACGGCTGGATCAGCACTCCCAGCAGATTCATGCTTTATTTAACCTCCCTGAAGATCATGAGAATCGGAATCGCCGTAACAACATTCGGCTCCGGGGCATTCCTGAGAATATATCTTCGGGGCAACTCATACCTGTCTTACAGTCTTTGTTTAACTCCCTGCTGGAGCGTCCTGCTGATGATCCATTGGAGCTGGATAGGGCTCATAGGACTCTTGGCCCTCGTAACCCGGATCCTGATAGGCCTAGAGATGTGCTATGCCGTGTCCATTATTTCTCTATGAAGGAGCAGATCATGAGGAAGGCCCGAGATAAAGGAGAAGTCTTATTACAAGGGGTCAAGATCCAGTTGTTATCCGACTTGTCCAAGATGACCCTGGACAAACGCCGAGTGCTTCGTCCTTTACTGGATGTGCTGAGAGAGCATGAGATCTCCTATTCCTTGGGTCACCCCTTCCAACTACAGGTTCGCAGGGACGGGACATTGCTGAGTGTTCGAGACCCAGGGGATGTCCCGGACTTCTGTGCTGCCCTCCAGGTGCCGAGAGTTTCCCTGCCTGATTGTCCGTATGTCCCTCTACCACCACAGCACTCAAGGCCGCGCCGGCGGGGTCGTTCTCCCGCTTCCCCTATGGGTCGTCCTGGTGGGCGACGTGCTGATCCGCTGTAATTTTGTATAGAGGTTTCTTTGTCAGCCAGCAGTCGGCCTAGGCCGGTTAAGCTCAATTGTTATTGCTTATATCTTGGGAGGCGAAGGTCAGTTACCCGGGATTAATTAATGTTCTTCAGCTGCCAGTACTACTGCACCATGTATGTTATGTGATTAGCTACGTTGTTACTAATTACATGCCTGTGCATTCATGCGGTAACTGTGTAAATTTCCGGGAATGTATTGTTATGCTGGCATCTCTGTTTTGATCCTGACCAAATGTCGGCCATTATTTCACTTTCTCGTGATATTGAGCTAATTGCCTTGATGTTCTTTCCTTTCAAGTGTTGGTTCTAAGATGTGTGATATTTGCACTGGGTTGGGGGGTGCGGGGCACTGGCTAGACCTTGTCCTGACACTTCTCCTCTTAGGGACTCACTGGTTATATCCGGTGTATTCTTGATTGTTTCTCCTTGAGTAGCTCAAGGAGTAGGTGATTATTTCACCTGTCTGTTTGTCTTTGTTGTTGTCTCCCCCTTCCTTGTTTGTCCTGTTGTTCGTCGCGCCTCTACTTAGTACATTGCTCTACGAACTCCTTCAGTGAGAGGTGGCAATGGCACAATTGAAGACTTGTACCTTTAATGCTAGGGGGCTTAATGTCCCAGAAAAACGCTCACAAATTTTATATAACATGCATAAGGAGCGGGTACATATTTTGTTCTTGCAAGAAAGTCACTTTCAGACGGGCCATACGCCACAGTTCACGAATCGATATTTTCCGGCCTGCTTCCACAGTACCAACCCGGAATCCAAGTCAAAGGGTGCCAGTATATGTATTCATAAGTCACTCTCACATAAAATTCTGGATGTTCTGGTTGACCCGGATGGTCGATATGTTTTTCTCAAGCTATCCATACGTAATAAGATCTTTACTCTGGCTAATCTGTACCTCCCCAATAAGGACCAGGCACGAGTAGGCCGATTGTATTTAAGGAAATTGGAGGAGTTCACTGAGGGCGTTCTAATTGTTGGAGGTGATTTTAATCTGACTTTTGATTCCAGACTTGACACCTCCTCGGGCAGGTCTGTTGTTCCTAAGTCGCATTTGGGGGCACTGAAATATGTGATGCATTCCATGCAGTTGATTGACGTGTGGAGGATCCTACACCCTCAGGTAAGAGAATACACTTATTTCTCCCCATTGATAAAACATGTACAGTAGGATAGATGCTTTTTTTTATTAGCCACCACTTGCTTACCTGGCACCCTACCTCTGACGTGGGCCCTATGATTTGGTCGGACCATGCACCTGTGTTTCTGACCCTTACATTTCCTAATTCGATGCCTAATTTCCAATCCTGGAAACTTAATGACAATTTGTTACGGGATGCAGTATGCGTGGCGGCCATTAAAGATTCACTTACCGGCTTCTTTGAGGTTCATCAACATGAAGCTACTCCCTTGCCACTCCAGTGGGAGGCACTGAAGTGTGTCATTCGAGGGGTACTGATACAACATGGGGCGCGGTTGAAGCGCCAAAAGGGGTTTGCTATTGCACGTCTCTTGATTCAGATACGGGATCTGGAATCCTGTCATAAACAGGTCCCATCCTCACAGATTTTTGCAGAGCTCACTACAGCGAGAGAATCCTTGCGTTCTTTGATAGATCAGTCACATGCTCGGTTCAGGGATCGGATGCGCAAGCACTCATACGAATATGCAGATAAATGCGGTAGGTCACTGGCACGGATACTGCATCCCCGCACACAAGTGTCATATATCCCTAAATTTTCATCTCCCTCGGGCGTTGAGGTTCATGACCCGGTTGGTATTACTGACTGCTTTAAACGCTATTACTCGGCGCTATACAATATTAAATGCCAATTTCATGATATGCAGGCAGAATCGTTACGAGATAAAATCGACCGCTATGTTCATGATACTGCATTGCCGACCTTGGAGGAGGGGGTGGCTTTGGAGCTTGAGGAGGATTTTTTGGAAACCGAAGAGTCGCCCTTGGGCAAAAGCCCGGGGCCCGATGGGTTTAATAACAAATTTTATAAGGCATTTAAAGATCAACTGGCTCCTTTTCTGACGAAAGTTTTTAACTCGGTGTCCTCCTCGTGTTCTTTTGCGCCTCAATCCCTCGAGGCTCATATAACTCTTCTACCAAAACCAGGCAAAGACCCAACGGTGTGCGCAAACTTCAACCCCATATCGCTAATTAATGTAGATGTGAAGCTTTTCGCGAAGCTGCTTGCCTCTCGGTTATCGCCGTTACTACCTGGCTTGATCGCGGATGATCAGGTGGGGTTTGTATGTGGTCGGGAAGCGCGGGATAACACCAACAAAACCCTCCTTTTGACGTCATACTGCCAATCCCGTAAGATACCGATGTGTTTACTCTCGATAGATGCTGAAAAGGCTTTTGATAGAGTGCACTGGGTGTTCCTCCGCAGTGTTCTGACGCAGGTTGGCCTTGGCACCACCACTGTGGATAGGATAATGGCCTTGTACCAAAGGCCTTCTGGTCGAGTTCGTGTCAACGGACTATTATCTGATCCTCTGTCCATTGCTAATGGCACGAGACAGGGGTGCCCACTTTCACCTCTTTTGTATGTTCTGGTCATGGAACACCTGGCCGTGGCGCTGCGGAACAACCCTAATATTAACGGTATACGCATTGGCTCACAGCATCATAAATTGGCGTTATACGCGGATGACCTCCTGGTATATATCACAACTCCCATGATTTCTTTGCCATCCCTGACGGAGGAGTTTGAGTGCTTTGGCCATCTAAGTAATTTTAAAGTCAATTACTCTAAATCGGAAGCCTTGAATATCTCTTTGGATCACCCTCTAGCTGCCCATCTCGCTCGGGTTTTTCCGTTCAGGTGGCAACCCAAATCTTTAAAATATCTAGGGGTACATGTCCCTGCGCAACAGTCAGATTTGTATGCTCTGAATTATACGCCCATCCTACAGCGTACCATGAAGGACTTGGCGGAATACGGCGGGAACCGCATGTCGTGGTTTGGACGTATCAATGCGGTCAAAATGGATGTCTTGCCCAAATTTCTATATATCTTCCAGACCGTCCCTATTGCGGTTCCATCCAGTTTTTTCCAGGTTTTACATAGGGCCATAACTAAGTTTGTGTGGGGCTCCGCTAAGCCTCGTATCCGGTATGCTGTCCTTAGCCGACCAAAAGTAGACGGGGGCGCGGGTCTCCCAGACTTTAAACGATACCATCAAGCAGCGATAATTATGAGAGTAGTGGATTGGTTCCGTTCGGAGTCAGGTAAGCAATGGGTGCGCATTGAAAAGGCTATGTCTCCTCTTGCATTATCCTCTCTGCCGTGGCTGTCAGTCCTTCAGAGACAAACTCTCCCTCTACCTTTCCTCACACGTCAGTTTCTCATGGTATGGGAACGGATCTTGGGTACTACGGGCCTTGTTCATCGCCCGGGTCCCTTGACTCCTCTATTTGATAATCCTTCTTTCCCTCCAGCGGAGGGTGTTGATACATTCCTCTGTTGGGAGAGAGGAAGTGGTGGACGTATATCTGAGACTCTTACTCCAGACGGTGCCATGTTGCCAATGACAGATGTATCTGCTGCCTGCCCGGGGAGGAGGTCAACCTGGTGGTCCTATTTGCAGTTGCGGTCCTATCTCTCCTCCATGGGTGATTGTATGGTCTTACTACAGGATAAGACTCCTCTGGAACTCTACTTGTCCTTGCCCACAGCCCCTTCTCATGTGTTGTCTCACCTACATGGGATCCTTCTGCCGAAATTTGCTTTTTCTCAATTATCCTTCACTGCCGCATGGGACGAGGAAATGGGGGTTAGACACTCTGAGGAAGAGTGGGGTACCGCTTTCCTGTTAGCCCATAAGTTACCGATGTCTTGTTTTGCACAGGAAAAGAATTACAAAATACTTACCAGGTGGTACCGTTGTCCGACCTTGTTACACAGGATATACCCCGATGTGTCTGCTGATTGTTGGAGGTGTGGGGGGGCTCCTGGAACTATGTTGCATATTTGGTGGGATTGTCCCATGCTACGTCCCTTTTGGGGGAAGATTTTTGATCTAGGCAACAAGCTTTTCCATACTGAGGTTCCAACCTCGGCTTCCATAGGCTTGCTTTCTATGGTTCCTGGATCACTCCCACACCTCAAAAGGGGAATCTTTCGACATTTCTTGACCGCAGCGAGAACGGTGATACCTCGTCACTGGAAGTCACATACTGTACCGTCCCTGGCGGAATGGGTAACGGAGGTGAACGGGATCATGAGGATGGAGGAGTTACTGTCCGTTGATAGGGGCAAATCGGGGATCTTCGTCCAAACTTGGATGGTGTGGTCTGGATTCCGGGATGATGCTGATCTACCTCTCTGGTTGGATGGCAGGTTCTGAATGAATCATAGTACCTACCTGAGGCGCTTTGTCTGTATGTATTTTCCCTTTGTTGTCTGATGTTATGTGTGGTGTGTCCATATACTCAAAAGTGCTCTTATATGTGTCACTTCTCACTTTACTGGGGGGGCGGTCTCCCTGAGTATTGCACTGATTTAATGCGAACATGATACTGTTATTGCCGTTATATCTCTCTTATCATTCAATTCTGATAGGTGGGAGGCTACCTCCTACTGTTGTTATTATATATGTATATATATATATATAGGAATACTGTTGTTATACTATGATGCTTCACTAGAATGTATTGCACTGCGTGCAAATTTCTACTTTTTTGCACAAACCGTGAAATGTTTTTGTATTGTTATATTTTCAAAATAAAAATCTTTGATAAAGAAAAAAAAAAAGATATAAAAAATAATGGTTTGTAGCTACCACATGCACTATCATCATGGTCTGCAATGAGGGATTCCAGGTCTGAACTAGCCTGGAGAGCTTCCCTGTAAATTGATGGGTTTATCTTCTCCTTCTCTGTACTATATACGGTAACCTGGGCTGTGAGCACCACAACCCACATGATACATTGAGTTTTATTTGCCATTGATAATCTTGAACCAGTAGGACTTTTTACATCCAGCTCTGTTGCATTATGTCTTACTGATCTTGTTTTTTGACTATTTATTTTTGACTACTAGTTTTGTTCCCTAGATAAGACCAAAAAAGAGACAATAAATGCTGTGAGACAATAGAGTAATGAAAAAATACAAAAATACTTTATTAACATGTAGTACACCATATAATGATAAAAGAATCTATGAGCCAACAGTAAAAACACGGATACTCGACTGAAAATTTACCTAAATGCGTACAAACGGTACATGAGATATATATGGACTCCCTAGATGGAAATAATTTCACTGAATGTTTTTTATATATATATATATATATATCTGGGGGTCAGACAAAGGCATTAGTGCCGAAACGCGCGTTGGGGAGGATCCCGGCTGTATTCATCTTGTTTCTTCATTATGGGTATGTGAGACTTCACCCCTTCGGTGAAAATTTACCTTGTTTCACTTTTATTCTCTACATGTTTGTTTTTCTAGCATGCCTAATGATATGTGTAATACTGAGGTCAGTGGACCATGATTGCTATATCAACATTATCAATCGTCTTGGGTTGTGATTTCTGCTTGTAGGGTTATGCAGTTTATACTACCTTGCATATATATATATATATATTTTTTTTTCATTACTCTATTGTCTCACAGCATTTATTGTCTCTTTTTTGGTCTTATCTATTCAACTGTTATGCTGTTTGGGTATAACACCCTGTAATCAACCCGTAGAGCTACATATATATCTTACTTTCGATATGCTCTTCATTGGGGTATGTAGATTCATGTCACTTTTTCGGATTAGTTTTGTTCCCTGATGAACCTGCCAATTTTCAGGGGAAACACGCTGAAACGCAGTTTATTATGTCTATTGTTTTAAATCAATAAGAGCCAGGTCTCTGGACATACTGATTTCTTTTTCATCATTCACAACCTCCGTCTGGTGGTTGTGGTATGTTTTAGTATGAGTATATCTTTTTGCTTAGTATCGTGTTTTTGTCTGGATTTGCGCCTACCCATTGTTGCGCACAGTGAAGTTTTTGCACATTTTTGCTTTTTATATTTGAGCATTTGCCTATCAAGGTCCTACCTCTGTACCAGATATTCACTATATAGAATTGGCAGGGCCATTAATAGGGTAACTAGGGTACAGGTTAGATGTTGGAGTCATCCCTTGAGTAGGGGCGTTACTCCGACTAGGAAGGATGACCCGATAGTGTATACCAGGGTCAGATGTTTTTCTTGTTCTTTAAACTCAATGAACAAAAGAAAAAACCCTCTCTCCTCACCCTTATTATTTTTTGCATCATTATTTGGAGGGATAATCATTTTCCCTTTTTTATCTCAATATATTAATTAAAGTTTACGTTTTACTGTGTCATTTTTTTGATCAGCTGATTTTTTCTGTGATTACCAAATGATCAAATTATTTTCAATCTAACTTTATATTCTCTTCTCCGTAATATGAAACACACTCACTGACACTAATCCACTATCCTAATTTTGTGTTTTACTATCTTTCACTCTCTGTCTGACATCCTCTCTCTCCTCTCTGAATCCTAACAAAGTAGCAGCATTTCCTGGTTGGGAAGTTTATAGTCACTATGACTTTCATGACTGTAATCTATTGAGTCATCAGTGACTCACACCTATACCCCTCATGATTGGCTGTACAAAAGGGAGAGGTGTCTGCAAGGCATTATGGAGAAGCCCTTCATGCTGTCTTCTTGTCTCCTTCTGATTTAGTAAATGGCAACCGACATGTTGTATTAGCATTTGTATGAGACGAATCCCAAAGTTTTGTATTTGCTAAAATCTTAAATTGTTGGGAAATTTGTAATGAATTTGATTTGTTTAAAATCAATTGGTTCATCTCTACTAATGTATCTTAAAATTGGTCAGAGCTCGGTTTTTCTGATACAAAGCTCCAAATCCCCTGCATAGACATAAAGTTACATCATAAAGTTTTGGCTTCCTGGGGAGCTTACTGCATACAGTGTTATTGAGTATAGAGTATAATGTATAGCAGTGTGCAGTAAGCTCTTGAGCTCCTCCTAGTGGTGGCTACAGGCAGACAAAATGTTATCATTTAACTATATTATGTTTTTTATTTTTTAGCTATAATGTACTGGCAAATATCTATATTCCAGTACATTAGTCTGTGTACTGATGCCTAAGTAAGCCCTAACAACAGGCAATATGGCTGGACAACCCTGGGGTGCTTCAATGGACTCTAGGCTGACTGCCCATACATGGTATTTCCACTTATTATGTCACAGGGATTCCCTGTGACATAATGAGTCATAATCAGGGGGGGTGTCCCAGGGGTCTAACCCTAGGACACCCCCATCAGCTGGGACAACAGATGCACCCTGTACAACCACACAGTCACATATTCCTAAGGAGTACATAAATAGCAGTCACACCCAGGCACTTGTGCCTGAGGTGACCCAAAGGTCTCCCTGCCACATAAGAAGTCACCAGTGTTATAAATGGTAGAGGGCCCTGATTTGCATTTGTGCCCAGGAGCTCCAAGTTATTCTTCTGAATGTGGAACAGCCAGAGGCATAACTTGAAGCTCCTGGACCACAATGCAAAGCCTCCTCCTGATGTCTCCTTATGTCACAGAGGGGCCTTTAGGCCCTCTCAAGCACCAGGACCCAGGTGCATCTGCTACCTCTGCTCTCCCTGTAGCTACCCTCCTGAGGAAGCTCTGTTTTGGCCTTGTTAAATTAAGTGGCTGGTATATCAAGTGGAGTTACTAAACTGGATTGGTCGATGTGTTCCTGTGTGTGAAACTGTGTGTGATATATGAATTGAGTGCTTGCTAATAGAAGTTAGCAAAACTGACACAATTTAAAACCATGTTTTCCTCCTCAGCTTCTGCCCTGCTGCGCAGCTGACTAGGGGGAGGGGTTAACTGCTCTCAGGTGATATAAATTAGCCTCCAGGCCTCAGTTGAGCTTGCTCTGTTTTGGCCTTGATAAATTAAGTGGCTTGTATATCAAGTGGAGTTACTAAACCGGAGTTAAAAAGAGGAGTTAAAGCCCCTGTAAGTACTCTTCTTTTCTTTTACTTTTTGAATTGTTCACTGTTTTTTTGTAACTGGGATAATGGACAGCAAGATTGGAGGATTTCTTCAGTGCACAGTCTGCTATATGTATACACAACAGGAGCCGGAGTTCCAGGGTGAATACCTCTGTGGCAGATATGAGCATGTTGTTCACCTGGAGGCTTGTATTAGAGATCTGGAGGAGTAAAATGCAACACTGAGGAGGATAGACAATCTTGAGCAGAGCATGCTGCTCACTGAGCAAGCAGTTAGTGGGGTAGACCTGGAGGGTGAAGACATGGGTCAGCTGGACCAGGCAAGTAGCTGGGTTAATGTAGTTAGGGGCAGCAGAAAGGGGTCCAAGAAAAGGAAGGCCAATCCTGTTTCTGATATTCCAAGCAAAATTGCCAAGTTGGGTGATGATGCGAGGGTGTCGGTCTCAGAAATGGCAGCCCTAGTGGATACTGATCTCCCTAACAGCTGGGAGAACAGCCCAGCTAGTAGTCGGCAGGATGGTAATGCAGGTTAGGCAAGACAATTAGTAGTTGTAGGGTATTCTCTAATCAGGAAGACAGATAGAATAATTTGTCGCCAAGACCGCCTCAACCAAATGGTTTGCTGGCTCCCTGGTGCCACAGTTCGGCATGTGGTGGAACGAGTGGATAAGTTACTGGGAGGAGCAGCTGTCACGGTCCACGTGGGAACTAATGACAGAATAAATGGTAGGTGGAGGAGCCTTAAGAATATTTTTAACCCCTTGAGTACCCAGCTCATTTTGGCCTTGAGGACCAGACCCATTTTTTCAAATCTGACATGTATCACTTTATGTGGTAATAACTCCGGAATGCTTTTACCTATCCAATTGATTCTGAGATTGTTTTCACGTGACATATTGTACTTTAGTTTAGTGCAAAAATTTGGTCGATAAATTCATTGCTTATTTGTTAAAAACACCAACATTTAGCGAAAATATGAAGAAATTATGATTTTTCCAATTTTAAATGCATCTGCTTGTAAGACAGATAGGAATACCACACAAAATAGTTACCAATTAACATCTCCCATATGTCTACTTTATGTTTGCATCGTTTTTTGAACATCCTTTTATTTTTCTATGACCTCACAAGGCTTAGAACTTTAGCAGCAATTTCTCATATTTTTAAGAAAATTTCAAAGAGCGATTTTTTCAGGGACGAGTTCAGTTCTGAAGTGGTTTTGAGTGCCCTATATATTAGAAACCCCCATAAAACACCCCATTTTGAAAACTGCACCCCTCAAAGAATCCAAAACAGCATTCAGAAAGTGTTTCAACCCTTTAGGCGTTTTACAGGAATTGAAGGAAAGTAGAGGTGAAATTTTCAAATTTCATTTTTTTTTACAAAATTCATATGTAATACATTTTCTTCTGTACCACAGAAGGTTTTACCTGAGAAACGCAACTCAATATTTATTGCCCAGATTCTGCAGTTTTTAGAAATATCCCACACGTGGCCCTAGTGCGCTAATGGACTGAAACACAGGCCTCAGAAGCAAAGGAGCACCTCTTGGATTTTGGGGCCTCCTTTTTTCAGAATATATTTTAGGCACCATGTCAGGTTTGAAGAGGTCTTGTGGTGCCAAAACAGTGGAAACCCCAAAAAGTGACCACCATTTTTTAAACTACACCCCTCAGGGAATTTATCTAGGGGTATAGTTAGCATTTTGACCCCACAGGTATTTTGCTATATTTTCTGGAGTTAGTCTGTGAAAATGAAAATCTACTTTTTTTCTGGAAAAACGTAAAAATTTCTAATTTTTGCAAGAAATAAAGGAGAGAAAGCACCCCAACATTTGTAAAGCAATTTCTCGCGATTACGGAAATACCCCATATGTGGTAATAAACTGCTGTTTGGACCCACAGCAGGGCTCAGAAGGGAAGGACCCCCATTTGGATTTTGGAGCTCTGATTTTACTGGAATGGTTTTCAGTGCCGTGTCACGTTTGCAACGCCCTGGAGGGACCTAAACAGTGGAATCCCCCAAAAAATGACCCCATTTTGGAAACTATACCCCTCAAGAAATTTTTCTAGTGGTATAGTTATCATTTTGACCCCACAGGTTTTTTGCTGAATTTATTGGAATTAGTCTGTGAAGATGAAAAGAGACTTTTTTTTTGAAAAAACACAGAATTTTCTAATTTTTATAAGTAATAAAGGAGAAAAAGCACCTCAAAATTTGTAAAGCAATTTCTCCTGATTACGGAAATACCCCATTATGTGGTAATAAACTGCTGTTTGGACCCACGGCAGGGCTCAGAAGGGACGGAGCACCATTTGGATTTTGCAGCTCAGATTTTGCTGAATTGGTTTCTGGGGGCCATGTCGCATTTGCAGAGTACCTGAAGTACCAGTACAGTAGAAATTCCCCAGATGTGATCCCAATTTGGAGACTATACCCCTGAAAGAATTAAATTAGAGGTGTAGTGAGCATTTTTAGCCCTCAGGTGTTTTATAGATTTTATTAGAATTGGTCCGTGAAAATGAAAACATTTTTTTTTCCAATAACCTGTAGCTTTAGCTCAGAATTTTTCATTTCCACAAGGAATACAGGAAAAAAGACACCCCAAAATGTGTTACACAATTTCTCCTGATTACGGAAATACCCCATATGTGGTTGTAAACGGCTATTTGGACATACGGCAAGGATCTAAACGGAAAAAGTGCAATTTCGTTTTTGGAGTGGAGATTTTACAAAATTTGTTTTTGACGCCATGTTGCATTGCGCTGAGGTACGAGTACAGTGAAAACTCCCGAGAAGTGACCCCATTTAGGAAACTACACCCCTCAAGGAATTCATCTAGAAGTGTAGTGAGCATTTTGACCCCCAAAGGTTTTGCAGAAATTAGTGCACAGTGGATGTTGCAGATTGAAAATTGACATTTTCCACATATATGCTATTTCAGTGCCCAATGCGTTGGGCCCAGCTTGTACCACTGGAGACATACGCCCCATAAATTGTTAAGCGGTTCTCCAGAGTACGGTAATACCCCATATGTGGTCATAAACCGCTGTTTGGGCACACTGCCAGGCCCAGAAGGAGCGCCATTTGGCTTTTGGAGCGCAGATTTTGCTTGGTAGTAGTTTTGTTTAGTGTTTTACTGGTGTTTCAGTTTATAATGTGGGGGCATATGTAATCTGTGCGGAGTACATACATTTTTTGCGTGACACACTGTCGTTTTTATTGGTACCATGTTTGGCTACGCGCGACTTTTTATTCCATTTTTTTGGAAACAACGTGACCAAAAAAGGAAATTCTGCCATTGTTTTTTATGGTATTTTTTTTACGGTGTTCACCGTGCGGGATCAATAATATGATATTTTTTTAGGTCAGGCCGATACGAACGCGGCGATACCTATTATGTCTAGTTTTTGTCTTTTTTTTAATTTTTTTTCTAATTATAAAGGGCTTGATCAGGGAAACAAGGCGATTATTGTTTTTATTACGTAAAACTTGTATTTATTTATTTATCTAAAACTTTTTTTTTACTTTTTTTTCACTTTTTATTTTACACATACTAGGAGACTGGAAGATCTGATCTTCTGATCCCCTGCACAATACACTGCACTACTTCTGTATGTACTGATGTAGTGCAGTGTATTGTAACTGTCACTTTACAACTGACAGTTGAGCCTATTACGTCCTGCCTTGGGCAGGACCTAATAGGCTCCCGTACCTGGCAACCAGGAAGCCGTTGCTAGGCTTCCTGGTTGCCATTGCAACCACCAGAACCCCGCGATTTTTCGCGGTGGGGGCAATGGGGTGCAGAGGGAGCCCCCTCCCTCTGTATCAATCGCTTAAATGCCGCTGTCGCTATCGACAGCGGCATTTAAGGGGTTAAACTACAGCGATCGGAGAGGACAGTGATCGCTGTAGTTGCAGTGGGATGTCGGCTGTATATTACAGCCGACATCCGATGAAGATGGAGCGAGCACAGCTCCTGTGCCCGCTTCATCCTCAGGGCGTTACTATACGCCCATTTTCGGGAAGGGGTTAATAAAAATAGTGTTGTTTTTTTTTACACCGCTTTCTCTGATCTCCTCACGTATCTCACAGAAGTGAGGAGATCAGAGAAAGTGACAGGAGCTTTCTCCTGCAGACGACGTCACAGACGGCTGTGATTGGTCAGTCTTCAGAGACTGACCAATCACAGCAATCGCCGGTATTGGGGACTGCTAATTGGTCCCCAGGCCGGTAGCAGAGACGGTTAGCTGTCAATGACAGCTGCCGCCGCTGTTCTGTCACTATGTGATTTCACATAGTGACAGTTTATTCCTGCGCCGTAATAGTACGTCGAAGGTACGCTGGAATAAGCGGCCAGCGACGTACTATTACGTCAAAGGTACGCAAGGGGTTAAAGAACTAGGCTACAAGCTGAAGGGAAGGACCTCCAAGGTAGTATTCTCAGGAATACTGCCTGTGCCATACGCATCACGGGAAAGACAGCGGGAGCTCAGGGAGTTAAATGCATGGCTTAAGTCTTGGTGTAGAGGAGAAGGCTTTGGGTTCCTAGAGCACTGGGCTGACTTTTCATTGGGGTACAAACTGTATTCTGCAGATGATTTGTACCTTAATGGAAGGGGGTCCGCCCGTGCTGGGGGAGAGAATTCTAGCTGGGGTGGCGTAGTATTTAAACCAGGGCTGAGGAGGGAGGTCAAAGTAGAAAATAAAGGGGTAGTTAGGTTAGAGAGGGGTCAGACTATATTGGTGGGGGGAGAAACATACTGTGGGGAGAGGACTACACAACAGGATAAAGAGATCCTTTTGTTACAAACCAGCAATGAAAATAAAAATGCCCAAATAATGTCAAATAATCACATTTCTGATACTGAAAGTGAAAAATGAAAAGGCAAGTTACAGTGTATGTTCACAAATGGCAGAAGTCTAGCAAGCAAAATGGGGGAGCTGGAGGCCTTGGTACTGGAGGAACATATAAATATAGTGTTGCTAAAACATGGCTAGACTCTTCACATGACTGGGCTGTAAATCTACAGGGTTTTACACTGTTTCGGAAAGGCAGTGGTGTATGTCTTTATGTGAGAAATGATATGAAGGAGGTGGTGTATGTCTGTATGTGAGAAGTGGTATGAAGGCGGTGGTGTATGTCTGTATGTGAGAAGTGATAAGAAGGCTGTGGTGTATGCCTGTATGTTAGAAGTGATATGAAGGCGGTGGTGTATGTCTGTATGTGAGAACTGATATAAAGGAGAGTGTGAAAGAGACAATAGTGGGTGAAGATTGTGGGGAGATTGAAACCTTGTGGGTGGAATTAGAAAGGGAGGTAAACACTGAAAAAACTTTTGGTGTAATCTACAGACCCCCCAATATCACTGAGGAGGTGGAAGGTCAGCTATATAAACAGATGGAGCAGGCTGCACAGGCTGGTACTGTAGTGATAATGGGAGATTTTAATTACCGGGATATTAATTGGGGTCATGGTTCGGCTTCAACTGCAAAGGGGAGAAATTTCCTCAACCTGTTGCAGGAAAATTTTATGGGACAGTTTGTGGAAGACCCTACTAGAGGTGACGCTCTGTTGGATCTGGTCATTTCTAATAATGCAGGGCTTGTTGGGAATGTCAATGTTCATGAAAACCTCGGTAACAGTGATCACAATATAGTTATATTTTACCTATACTGTAAAAAACAAACACAGGCTGGGAGGGCAAAAACACTTAATTTTAAGAAGGCCAATTTCCCCAGGATGAGGACTGAAATTCAGGACAAAGGCTGGGAAGAACTAATG
Source organism: Rhinoderma darwinii (assembly GCF_050947455.1). Classification (NCBI taxonomy): domain Eukaryota; kingdom Metazoa; phylum Chordata; class Amphibia; order Anura; family Rhinodermatidae; genus Rhinoderma; species Rhinoderma darwinii. The sequence goes on from NC_134687.1 coordinate 624,295,078, forward strand.
TCAAATAATGGTACAAATGACAAATGGGAGATCTTAAAATCGAATTTGTATAATTATAGTGCAAAATGTATTCCTATAGGTAACAAGTATAAACAACTAAAATTAAACCCCACATGGCTTACACCTTCTGTAAAAAGGGCAATATATGACAAAAAGGGCGTTTAAAGAATATAAATCTGAGGGTACAGCTGTAGCCTTTTTAAATTATAAGGAGTTTAATAAAATCTGTAAAAATGTAATAAAATTAGCAAAAATACAAAATGAAAGGCAAGTGGCCAAGGATAGTAAAACAAATCCAAAAAAATTCTTCAATTATATAAATGCAAAAAAGGACTGAACATGTAGGACCCCTAGATAGTGGTAATGGGAAGTTGGTCACAGGGGATCAAGAGAAGGCAGAGTTACTAAATGGGTTATTTAGCTCTGTATATACAACAGAAGAAAGAGCAGCTGATATAGCCAGTGCCGGTGCTGTTAATATATAAGTTGATATACTGAATTGGCTGAATGTAGATATGGCCCAAGCTAAGTTAAACAAAATAAATGTACAAAAGGCCCCGGGACCAGATGGGTTACACGCTAGAGTTCTTAAAGAGCTCAGTTCAGTTATTTCTGTCCCCCTCTTCATAATATTTAGAGATTCTCTAGTGACTGGTATAGTGCCAAGGGACTGGCGCAGGGCAAATGTGCTGCCTATTTATAAAAAGGGCTCTAGGTCTTCCCCGGGTAATTATAGACCAGTAATCAATCGCGGGAAAAATGTTTGAGTGGCTATTGAGGGACTATATACATGATGATGTGACAAAAAATAGTATTACAAGTGACAGCCAGCACGGTTTTACTAAGGACAGAGGTTGGCAAACCAACCTGATTTGTTTTTATGAAGAGGTGAGCAGAAGCCTAGACAGGGGGGCCGCTGTGGATATAGTGTTTTTGGACTTTGCAAAGGCATTTGACACTGTCCCACATAGACGTTTAATGGGTAAATTAAGGACTATAGGTTTAGAAAGTATAGTTTGTAATTGGATTGAGAATTGTCTCAAGGACCTTATCCAGAGAGTTGTGGTCAATAATTCCTACCCTGAATGGTCCCCGGTTATAAGTGGTGTACCCCAGGGTTCCGTGCTGGGACCACTATTATTCAAATTATTTATTAATGATATAGAGGATGGGATTAATAGCACTATTTCTATTTTTGCAGATGACACCAAGCTATGTAGTATTGTTCAGTCTATGGAAGGCGTTCATAAATTGAAAGATGATTTGAACACACTAAGTGTTTGGGCGTCCACTTGGCAAATGAGGTTTAATGTAGATAAATGTAAAGTTATGCATCTGGGTAGCAACAATCTGCATGAATCATATGTCCTAGGGGGAGCTACACTGGGAGAGTCACTTGTTGAGAAAATATTGGTTGTACTTGTAGACATGATTAACTTATATAAATATATTAATGGCACACAGGGACGGCCTTAGGTGTGTGCGACCTGTGCCATTGCACAGGGCGCATCACTCCAGCAGGTGGAATGGGGCGCTGCACTTGCTCCCTTCCCCTGCTTGTGTTTCAGAAGCAGCGGGCCGGCCACTCAACTTTTTTCTTGCCATAGTGTTATCTAGTGATTGTATGATGGTATTATTCAGTGTTTGATTAATACCATCATATTGTGACTAGATAATACCACCATACACTGAATAATACAACCATACTGTGACTAGATAATACCGCCAGTGTATGGGGGTATTATACAGTGTTTGGTGGTATTATTTAGTCAAAGTATGGTGGTATTATTCAGTGTATGGTGGTGTTATCTAGTCCAAGTATGGTGGTATTATTCAGTGTATGGCGGTGTTATCTCATCACAGTATGGTGGTATTATTCAGTGTATGGTGGTATTATCTAGTCACAGTATGGTGGTATTATTCAGTCAGTGTATGGTGGTGTTATCTAGTCGCAGTATGGTGGTAATATTCAGTCAGCATATGGCGGTGTTATCTAGTCACAGTATGGTGGCATTATTAAGTCAGTGTATGGCAGTGTTATCTAGTCACAGTATGGTGGTATTATTCAGTGTATGATGGTATTATATAGTCACAGTATGGTGGTATTATTCAGTCAGTGTATGGCAGTGTTATCTAGTCACAGTATGGTGGTATTATTCAGTCAGTGTATGGTGGTGTTATCTAGTCACAGTATGGTGGTATTATTCAGTCAGTGTATGGCGGTGTTATCTAGTCACAGTATGGTGGTATTATTCAGTGTATGATGGTATTATATAGTCACAGTATGGTGGTATTATTCAGTCAGTGTATGGCAGTGTTATCTAGTCACAGTATGGTGGTATTATTCAGTCAGTGTATGGTGCTGTTATCTAGTCACAGTATGGTGGTATTATTCAGTGTAAGGTGGTATTATCCAGTCAGTGTATGGTGGTGTTATCTAGTCACTGTATGGTGATATTATTCAGTGTATGGCGGTGTTATCTAGTCACAGTATGGTGGTATTATTCAGTGTATGATGGTATTATTTAGTCACAGTATGGTGGTATTATTCAGTCAGTATATGGCAGTGTTATCTAGTCACAGTATGGTGGTATTATTCAGTCAGTGTATGGTGGTGTTATCTAGTCACAGTATGGTGGTATTATTCAGTCAGTGTATGGCGGTGTTATCTAGTCAAAGTATGGTGGTATTATTCAGTGTATGGTGGTATTAACCAGTCAGTGTATGGTGCTGTTATCTAGTCACAGTATGGTGGTATTATTCAGTGTATGGCGGTGTTATCTAGCCAGAGTATGGTGGTATTATTCAGTGTATGGTGGTATTATTTAGTCACAGTATGGTGGTATTATTCAGTGTATTGTGGTATTATCTAGTCACAGTATGGTGGTATTATTCAGTCAGTGTTTGGCGCTGTTATCTAGTCACGGTATGGTGTATTATTCAGTCAATGTATGGCGGTGTTATCTAGTCACAGTATGGTGGTATTATTCAGTGTAGGGCCGTATTATCCAGTCAGTGTATGGTGGTGTTATCTAGTCACAGTATGGTGGTATTATTCAGTGTATGGTGATGTTATCTAGTCACAGTATAGTGGTATTATTCAGTGTAGGGCGGTGTTATCTAGTCACAGTATGGTGGTATTATTCGGTGTATTATGGTATTATTTAGTCACAGTATGGGGGTATTATTCAGTCAGTGTATGGCATGTTATCTAATCACAGTATGGTGGTTTTATATAGTCATAGTGGTAATATTTAGGCATTGTATTGTTATAATAATTTAGGGGTAGGGCTAATCTATGTATGCAGATTCCATATTCTGGTACAGCGTAGTGTGCCCTGTATTTCCCAGTACAACTCATGAGTTTTGGTGAACACAGTCCACACCACCTGACAACAGGACCGGACTGTGCACTAGGCAGCAATGCTGAGTGTAAATTTCACTATGAGTGGCATTTACATCTATCAATTGTGTCATTGATAACAATTATTTTTACATCACAATTGCAGAGCAATTATAAAAAAAAGGTTTTATCATTGATCTTCTCCTTTGTTAACACTGACCAAATATCAGTATAATTGGTCAGAAAATAGCAAATCATGATGATAATTGGCTAAAGTAAATAGGCCTTTAATGGGGGCATATTCAGGCTTAGTGCCTAGGGCAGTGTGAGCTGTAAATACGGCCCTGCTAAGGACACAGATTCTATTGAACACTATAGCAGAGCTGGAGGTATCTCCCTGCTCTGGTATTTGCTAAGCCAGTGGTTCCCAACCGGGGCACCGTGAAAACACTCTGGGGGGGCCGCGACACTCCTCTGAACCACTGCCACGGCCATGCTGTCTCTCCTTCTCCTCATAGCGCAAAGTGGATGTGAGGAGGGTATTTTTGGCAGCCCCCTTGTAGATAGCACCCCCCACCCCCCTTCCTGCACTGTGTACAAGGGGGAGGTGGGGGCTGTATGGCACTGTCTACAAGGGGGAGGCTGTATAAAACTGTCTACAAGGTGGAGGTGGGGGCTGTATGACCTGTCTACAAGGTGGAGGTGGGGGGCACTGTGTACAAGGGGGAGGTGGTGGGCACTGTGTACAAGGGGGAGGTGGGGTTTGTATGGCACTGTCTACAAGGCGGAGGTGGGGGCTGTATTGCACTGTCTACAAGGGGGAGGTGGGGGCTGTATGGCACTGTCTACAAGAGGGAGGTTGGGGCTGTATGGCACTCTCTACAATTGGGAGGTGGGGACTCTATGACACGGTCTACATAGGGGAGGTGGGGGGCACTGCGTACAAGCAAGGAGCGGGGCTGTATGGCACTGTCTACATGAGGGAGGTGGGGGGCCGTATGGCACTATCTACAAGGGAGGTGGGTGGCTATATGGCACTGTCTACATGAGGGAGGTGGGGAACCGTATGGCACTGTCTTCAAGGGAGGTGGCGGGCTGTATGGCACTGTCTGCAAGGGGGTGTGGGGGGCTGTATGGCACTGTCTACAAGGGGGAAGTGGGGGCTGTATGGCACTGTCTACAAGGGGGAGGTGGGGGCTGTATAAAACTGTCTACAAGGGGGAGGTGGGGTCTGTATGACACTGTCTACAAGGGGGAGGTGGGGAGCACTGTGTACCAGGGGGAGGTGGTGGGCACTGTGTACAAGGGGGAGGTGGGGGGGGGGCTGTATGTCACTGTCTACAAGGTGGAGGTGGGGGCTGTATGGCACTCCCTACAAGGGGGAGGTGGGGACTGTATGACACAGTCTACATAGGGGAGGTGGGGGGCTGTATGGCACTGTCTACATGAGGGAGATGGGGGGCCATATTGCACTGTCTACAAGAGAGGTGGGGGCTGTATGGCACTGTCGACAAGGGGGGTGTGGGGGGCTGTATGGCACTGTCTACAAGGGGGAGCTGGGGGCTGTATGGCACTGTCTTCAAGGTGGATGTGGGGGCTGTATGGCACTGTCTACAAGGGCGAGATGGGGGGCTGTATGGCATTGTCTACAAGGAGGAGGTGGGGGATTATGGCACTGTATACAGGGAGGCTGTATGGCACAATCTACAGGGGGCACTATCTACAAGGAGGGGGCTGTGTGTGGCAGCCAGGGGAGGGGGCATTATATTGTGTGGGGGCCACTAAGCGGACATTATACTGTATAGGGGCACTATAGGGTGCAATATAATGTGTGTTGCACTTAGGGGGAATAATACTGTGTGGGCACAATTAGAGGACAAAATACTGTGTCCTTGAAGGGGTTATAATATATTATGTTATTAAATATTATTATTATGCTGTATGGGGGCACTAAAGGGGCATTATAGTGTGTGTGTGTGTGTGTGTGTGTGTGTGTGTGTGTGTGTGTGTGTGTGTGTGTGTGTGTGTGTGTGTGTGTGTGTTTTTTATGAGCCATTTTTTCGCCCGGGGCATGATCTATCCTAAGGCCGGCCCTGATGGCACATACAAAAAAAAATGGTGAAATCATGTTCCATGTAAAATCCCCTCAAAAAACAAGGGGGTACTCCCTCCGACAGGAGAAAAAAAGGTTCAACCTGCAGAGGCGACAAGCCTTCCTTACTGTGAGAACTGTGAATCTATGGAATAGTCACCGCAGGAGCCGTCACAGCAGGGACAGTAGATGGCTTTATAAAAGGCTTGGATCATTTCCTAGAACAAAAAAAATATTAGCTCCTATGTGTAGAAATGTTTCCCTTCCCTTTTCCCATCCCTTGGTTGAACTTGATGGACATTTGTCTTTTTTCAACTGTACTAACTATATAACTATGTAACTATGTAATAAGCATGTCACAGGAGTCTTGCCTGGTTGGGAACATGAAACTGCAGATGCTCATCATCATACAGTGAAGGAAATAAGTATTTGATCCCTTGCTGATTTTGTAAGTTTGCCCACTGTCAAAGTCATGAACAGTCTAGAATTTTTAGGCTAGGTTAATTTTACCAGTGAGAGATAGATTATATATAAAAAAAAAAAAAAAGAAAATCACATTGTCAAAATGATATATATTTATTTGCATTGTGCACAGAGAAATAAGTATTTGATCCCCTACCAACCATTAAGAGTTCAGCCTCCTCCAGACCAGTTACACGCTCCAAATCAACTTGGTGCCTGCATTAAAGACAGCTGTCTTACATGGTCACCTGTATAAAAGACTCCTGTCCACAGACTCAATTACTCAGTCTGACTCTAAACTCTACAACATGGGCAAGACCAAAGAGCTTTCTAAGGATGTCAGGGACAAGATCATAGACCTGCACAAGGCTGGAATGGGCTACAAAACCATAAGTAAGACGCTGGGTGACAAGGAGACAACTGTTGGTGCAATAGTAAGAAAATGGAAGACATACAAAATGACTGTCAATCGACATCGATCTGGGGCTCCATGCAAAATCTCACCTCATGGGGTATCCTTGATCCTGAGGAAGGTGAGAGCTGAGCCAAAAACTACACGGGGGGAACTTGTTAATGATCTCAAGGCAGCTTGGACCACAGTCACCAAGAAAACCATTGGTAACACATTACACCGTAATGGATTAAAATCCTGCAGTGCCCGCAAGGTCCCCCTGCTCAAGAAGGCACATGTACAGGCCCGTCTGAAGTTTGCAAATGAACATCTGGATGATTCTGAGAGTGATTGGGAGAAGGTGCTGTGGTCAGATGAGACTAAAATTGAGCTCTTTGGCATTAACTCAACTCGCCGTGTTTGGAGGAAGAGAAATGCTGCCTATGACCCAAAGAACACCGTCCCCACTGTCAAGCATGGAGTTGGAAACATTATGTTTTGGGGGTGTTTCTCTGCTAAGGGCACAGGACTACTTCACCGCATCAATGGGAGAATGGATGGAGCCATGTACCGTCAAATCCTGAGTGACAACCTCCTTCCCTCCACCAGGACATTAAAAATGGCTCGTGGCTGGGTCTTCCAGCACGACAATGACCCGAAACATACAGCCAAGGCAACAAAGGAGTGGCTCAAAAAGAAGCACATTAAGGTCATGGAGTGGCCTAGCCAGTCTCCAGACCTTAATCCCATCGAAAACTTATGGAGGGAGCTGAAGATCCGAGTTGCCAAGCGATAGCCTCGAAATCGTAATGATTTACAGATGATCTGCAAAGAGGAGTGGGACAAAATTCCATCTAACATGTGTGCAAACCTCATCATCAACTACAAAAAACGTCTGACTGCTGTGCTTGCCAACAAGGGTTTTGCCACCAAGTATTAAGTCTTGTTTGCCAAAGGGATCAAATACTTATTTCTCTGTGCACAATGCAAATAAATATATATAATTTTGACAATGTGATTTTCTTTTTTTTTTTTTTATATATAATCTATCTCTCACTGGTAAAATTAACATAGCCTAAAAATTCTAGACTGTTCATGCCTTTGACAGTGGGAAAACTTACAAAATCAGCGAGGGATCAAATACTTATTTCCTTCACTGTATGTATGTCAATATTTTCTGGGGATCATTTAGAGGAATGGTGGCTACTAGCTTAGCATCACAGCCGGCCTTAGGGTTGTGCGACCTGTGCCGTTATACAGGGCACATTAGTTGTCCCTGCTGAAGGGGGTGCCACCAATGACCTGGATGGAGTGGATGGTCCGGGGTTTGTGACAACCGCAAAACTTAATTTTAATTGTATAGCAGTATTATATAAATATTTTTTAGCACTTTTATTAGATAACTTTATGTATAGAGATGTTATTTGGTCACTGTATGGCGGTATTATTTGGTCATGGGAAGGCAGTATTATTTGGTCACTGTATGGTGGTATCATTTGGTCACTGTATAGCGGTATTATTTGGTCACTGTATGGCGGTATTATTTGGTCACTGTATGGCGGTATTATTTGGTCACTGTATGGCTGTATTATTTGGACGCTTTATGGCAGTATTATTTGGTCCCTGTATGGTGGTATTATTTGAGCACTGTATGGCGGTATTATTTGGTCACTGTATGGCGGTATTATATGGTCACTGTATGGCAGTATTATTTGGTCACTGTATGGCGGTATTATTTGGTCACTGTATGGTGGTATTATTTGGTCACTGTATGGTGGTTTTATTTGGTCACTGTATGGCGGTATTACTTGGTAGATGTATGGCAGTATTATTTGGTCACTATATGGCGGTATTATTTGTTCACTTTTTGTGAGTATTATTTGGTCACTGTTTGACGGTATTATTTTAGCACTGTGTGGAGGTATTTTCTTGAGCACTGTATGTAGGTATTTTCATAAGCACTCTATGGAGGCATTTTCTTAGGCACTGTGTGGCACTTTGACTGCTAGACTGTTCTGCTTAGAATTTACTAGAAATTTGAAAAACAATATAACATAAGTAACTTTCCTGACACCCTTTAACGCACTCATATTTTTGTGCTGCCCCTAACCCCCATAGGCTTCTATGACAAATACAGCAGTGACCATGTGAGAGTTGCTCAAGACCCATTCCAAAAAGAGGAATTATCCTGCATATTTACTCATCTTACTCATCTACAGATCTTCAGCCTGTAGATTTATTTGCTTTACCATAGTAAACCACGGAGGCTGTAAATAAACATTAAGACTTAATTGTGCACTGAAGAGCACCACAAGTCAAGCCTTTGTAAGTTTTATATAGTGACTGGGGGCACATGTTATATTACATTGTAATTGGCAGTGATGCCCTGTGGGAATATGGAGTGAGGAGCAGCCATGAGCATTAGCAGCGTTATTTCATTATGGTATGCGGCAGAGTAATTGGATTTCTCTACAAGAAACATCAAAAGATGTGATTGAACTTTCAGAATCCGGGCTTAATAGTTAAGGCTATGGACATCTTTAAACCGATTTTATTGTTATTGGTTATTTATTTTCTAAATGCAAAATTAAGCAACATCCTAAATAGTCATCAATTACTCTCCCATCTGCATCTACTAACCCACTTCTACTTTTCTCTCAGCCAACGACTTATGACTCTTATCCTCTTATTCCCATCTACAAGACTTCTCCCGTGCTGCACCCATTCTGTGTAAATCACATAACCATGGTCCACGCAACTTGACTTGGACACAATTATTTCCACTCCTCAACTAGCTACCCACAAAGCATCACTCTGCACTTTATATCCGTGTTTACTGAAATACTGGCTTGTGACTAGTTCATGCAACTTTGTTCATATTCCTGTTGTCAACAAAAGGGACCGGTCCCCTGTGGAAAATTAGCACATTGTACCTATTTTGTCACTCTTCTAAGTACACTTAGATTGTAAGCACTTATGGGCAGATACCTCTCTTCTATAGTGTGATAGCTCTTATGGGCAGAGACCTCTCTCCTGTAGAGTGTAAGCTCTTATGGGCAGATACCTCTCTTCTATAGTGTGATAGCTCTTATGGGCAGAGACCTCTCTCCTGTAGAGTGTAAGCTCTTATGGGCAGAGACCTCTCTCCTGTAGAGTGTAAACTCTTATGGGTTGGGTCCTCTCTTCTATAGTGTGATAGCTCTTATGGGCAGAGACCTCTCTCATGTAGAGTGTAAGCTCTTATGGTCAGGGACCTTTCTCCTGTAGAGTGTAAGCTCTTATGGTCAGGGACCTCTCTCCTGTAGAGTGTAAGCTCTTATGGGCAGAGATTTCTCTCCTGTACAGTGTAAGCTCTTATTGGCAGGGACCTCTCTCCTGTAGAGTGTAAGCTCTTATGGGCAGGGTCCTCTCTCCTGTAGAGTGTAAGCTCTTATATGCAGGGTCCTCTCTCCTGTAGAGTGTAAACTCTTATGGGCAGGGTCCTCTCTCCTGTAGAGTGTAAGCTCTTATGGACAAGGACCTCTATCATGTAGAGTGTAAGCTCTTATTGGCAGGGACCTCTCTCCTGTAGAGTGTAAGATCTTATGGGCAGGGTCCTCTCTCCTGTAGAGTGTAAGCTCTGATGTACAGGGTCCTCTCTCCTGTAGAGTGTAAGCTCTTATGGACAAGGACCTCTCTCATGTAGAGTGTAAGCTCTTATGGTCAGGGACCTCTCTCCTGTAGAGTGTAAGCTCTTATGGGCAGAGATTTCTCTCCTGTACAGTGTAAGCTCTTATGGGCAGGAACCTCTTTCCTCTAGAGTGTAAACTCTCATAGGCAGGGTCCTCTCTCCTGTAGAGTGTAAGCTCTCATGGGCAGTGTCCTCTCTCCTGTAGAGTGTAAGCTCCTATGGTTAGGGTCCTCTCTCCTGTAACGACTAAGCTCTTATGAGCAGGGACCTCTTTCTTTTATATTATAAGGTTTCATGGACAGATTGCCTCCCTAAACCCTCCCTCCACTCACAGCAGCACAATATAAGGTCAGTAGGAGATACCAGTAGGATGGGAAGAAGATTGTACACAGCAGAGCAGGCAAGATCACTGTGTACAGAGAGAGTGGATAAGATCTCACACACAGAGCAGAGTCTACCATAGCATCAGTGTCTGTACAGGAGAGAGGACATCACATGGACTGTATTAGTGTCAGTAGAAGGGGGAAGCAGTACAGGAATGAAGCTGCGCCAATACATGAGAGCTAGTGAAGGCAGCAGCATCCTGGACACACATGCCTTACATTCAGCATGTATTACTAGGAGGGACATCACCCCATAAGAAAAGTCTGAAACTAGGAGCAGTTTACAAACTGCATATCTTGGGGTCTGAAAATGAATTAAGGAAGGAATGAAGATTGCAGCCTGAAACTTAGTGCAACTTTTACTCAATGTAACATGTACACCACACACAGCATAGAGATATTTTGATGCTCTCAGTAGTTACATTAGAGCAGCGAGTGCCGCTAGTATGAGAGACACTTTGTTTTAAAATAAAGGAACACAAGAATAAAGCATTAATCCTGTAGTTTCAATTGAAGTTTTTTCAAACAGTAATGACTATGATTTATTAAACCCAATTTGATACTGGGCGGTGCACTCTCCACAAATATTGGAGGAAGAGTGGTGTTCCCCAGGCTGTTTTCACCTTATAGTGATCTATGTTGCCAGATCTTTATAATAAGTACTGCTATTGTTAAAAATAAAATATTAAAAATAAATACATAAAGTGCAGAGGCATTCAAAAGTATTTATTGCTTGTAACTTAAAACAACAGACTCACTCATAAGAGCAACAATACTGGGCTATGCAGTCAATCGCCCAAGGACATATCTGATAAATTCACACCATACATTATCAAGTGTAGGTCAGAGGATCATAATCGGATTGTGGCTTCATTTCTGGAGCAATCCATTAACCAATGTGGTGTTGTGCTCCAGGGAGATAAACGTTACAATCTGGTTCTGTAAGCACCTTACTGCAGCAACTTGATCCATGCACCTTCCCTCTCTATTCCCACTTTACTATCAATTTGGTGACACATGCCAAATGTGATTTGAAAATATAATAGGGTGTTCTTAATGAAGGACCACTCACCCTATCCCTGTTAGGTACAACATACCGTTCTAAGCTGGTCCAACTTCCTTTTTTATCTAGAGATCCTTTGATCCTAATGCTTCTTGCCCTTCTTTTCCCCACAATTCCCTTTTCCCCCTTTTTTTCTTTGTCTCTTACTCAATGTAACCACTAACATGTAAAAATATTTTTTTCCTCGCCAAAGGTGTCCAAAGCCCTTAAATGACAGTATTGACATATTGACAGCTGTAAGACAGTTGAAATTGCAATACGCCCTTTTCCCCACTTTCCCCAAGAAATAGAAGATATACCGGTCTCTAAGTAAACATCTTTGGTGCACCTTCACACTTATTACCTTGCAAACCAGAACAATGCAGAACCTCGATGTTACCATCCCCCACATTACCCTCCAAACTCTGCACATTGAGTCTATCCATACTTTAAACTTTTGATTCTTTACATTCTACAAATTCTATACATTTTTATATCCACAGAAAAACACAAGTTAAATCTCTGTCATGCGGCAACTTTTAAGGCCTGTTAGATATACAGTATTTATTTTTGTCTAGCCCACGTGTATGTCAATATTTTATGCCAAAAATAGTGGCCATTTTTAATAATTTTAGCATGTTTTACAAATCCCCTTAGCCTCATCCCTGTTTCTTGACTGTTCCAGTAGAAAGTATGTAAAAGGTATCAGAAACGCTATCAATTTGGCGGATCCCAGGCACACATATTTTGGTGCATTTTAGGATAGTCCGGTGCATTTTGCTTCCAAAACTCCCCCCATGTGCATTAGTGTTTATTAGCCTTGTGGTTTCTGTCTATTCACCCCTTTCTGCCCTCACAACAAAATAATATATCACGGGGAGCAGGTCATACTATTATGTCATGGTGATGGCGCGGTACAGGAGCTATTGTGCTAAAAATACTATGTACAATGAACGACATAACGAAATGAATACACGTTAATCAGTTAGTTATATGAACTACCCCAAAGCTGTACCATTGAAAAATACAACTTGCCCCACAAGAAATTAGCCCGCATAAAACTTGTCGACCAAAAAATTAAAAAGCTATGGGTCTCGGAATGTGTTAAGGAAAATCGATCGTTGTGCCTTGAGTGGTTACATTTTAATTACTAAAACCGGACAACCCTGACATTTTCAGCTCTGCTACATCATACTACATCAGCAAGTGTGTATATTATATATTTCATACATGAGAATGTTACAACATACATGAATGTTTTTCAAAAACAAATTGGTTGTGCAATGTGATAATAAGCACAGAATCTTCTCAGGGACTGTCAACAGTCATTTTAAGGAGACCTGTCATCTGCCCAAAAAACTGCAGCTGACATCTCAGTTATATTGCAGATGCTTCACAGATTCTGCCGCTTTTTATTTTTTTATTCTAGCCCCCACCGTTGCTGAGATATCGGTGCGGTTAGTTTGGGTGCCCGATATGCAAATAAGGTCTTTGATTGTCAAGTGGGTGGGTAACACCTGTCACTTGATAAGGGGTAAACGCCCACTTGATAGCCTAATTTGCATATTGGACACCAGAAATAACGTCCCCATATCTCAGGAACGGTGGGGGCTAGAAGAAAAAGATAAAAAGCCTCAGAATCTGTGAGGTGCCTGCAATCTAACTGAGATGTCAATTGCAGTTTTTTGGGCAGGTGACAGGTTCTCTTAAAGGGAAAGTGTCGCTAGAAAAAAATGTATTTATTTTTTTAGTTAAACAATTAGTGTATAGGTGATTAAACATTGTTCTAATTTTTTAAAATTTTTTCACGAGTCAGGAAATATTATAAATTAGATTCTAATTTATAATATTTCCCAGCGCTGGTCACTAGATGGAGCAATTCACAAAATTGCAGCATTGCATGTGGTAAAGCAACCACATTGCTTTATGCTGCAAAATTTGAGAAAACTCACTCGCTCTAGTGAGCTCTCAGAATCCCCCCTTCTTTTTCCTGGCTAGTGCCGGGAGAAACGAGGGGACTGAACGGTCAAACCTCCTACACTGTGTGTCGACCATTTTTTGAGCGAACACACAGTGGTAGTAAACGCACACTAAAACACGAACATACATAGAAATAACTTACCTGCTCCTGCCGCCGCCGCTCCCTCCGGTCCGTCCGCTCCGTCTGCTACCGCCACTCCAAGTGCACAAGTCCGGAAGCCGCGACCGGAAGTAGTAATCTTACTGTCCGGCCGCGACTTCCAGTCCACAAGAAAATGCCGCCGGACGTCGCACAGTTCAACTTGGACAGTTCAACTTGGACTGTGTGGGAGCGGCGCATGCGCCGTTCCCACACAGACGGCGTACAGCATAGTGGATGGAACGGGCCCCG